>NC_069660.1:225936362-226236362 GCF_027244095.1 Hemicordylus capensis
GTGTTGCTGATTGGTTGGCACTGCTGCATATGTGGAAGGCAACTCCCAGCCACAGCTGCACAGCAGAAAGTACATTGTTTCTGGTGTAAGAACCACTGCTCCTGCAATGTTAGAAGTAGTTGCCCAATGGACCACTCGCACAATCCCACCAGCACTGCCTTCCACATGTGCAGCAGCACTGGTAAAATGGTGACATCAGCATTACATGCACATCATGTGGGATAATAAAGTCGTCGTCATCATCATCAACAACAGCAAGAGTTATATAGCAATTCTGAATGCTTGAAGGTCTTCACATACATTATCTTGTAACCCACAAGTCTGTAAGTATGCCCATATTATAGATGGAAGTGGAAGCAGCTGGGGCCAAATCAGATATGACACTGAATAGTTCATTGTCAGATCTGGAGTGAATTTTATGCACAGGCTCAGTCTGGATTGGGACCAGGGCACAGAGGTAAGAGTGTAGAACAATTTACTTCTGCACCATGTTCTCAACAAAAATCCACCCACCCCCAAAATGGTTCCTGAAGGTGTCATTTCAGTAAGTGCCTATTTTTGGCAACAAAACAGCACAGGCATAATGAGTTAAATATGCCTGTATCTGCACCATGATCCTGATCTGCAGCAGGCTCACACGGATGCAATTTAAAATAAAAAATGAAGTCCAAATAGACAATGACGTGTTCAACATCTCATTTAGATAGGCCCTAAGAGAGTGGATAGGCCCTAAGAGAGTGAAGAAGGTGCACCAGCTCGGTAACTTCAGAGAATGGCAGCGGGGAGGTGGCAGCAGGCAACCCACCCCCAGTACCCAAGGCCCTTGGGCACCTGCACCCAGCCCCCATCTGCATGGAGACTGCACCCTGCTTATTGTTATTATAGCAGATAGGATTGGTTGTTTAAGAATGGGAAAGGGGAAAGATATCCTCTTTCCTTTCCTTAGTGCTGAGAGCCAATCAAACAGGTGTATGATTGCTAGTATTGCCATTTTAACATTTTGACACTGAGTGCGATGTTGGGAGACAAATGATATTTCCTCTGGTTTACTGGACCATCTTATATTGAGCCAATATAAAATCTCACTCACCTTCTCTATGTCGCATAATTTACTATGGCTTCTACCAGTTACACTACCAGACAGGGCTATAAAAGCTTAGCTCAGTGGCAGAGAGCATCTACCATCAATGCAGGAAATCCCAGGTTCAATCCTTGACATCTCCAGCTAAGGCTGGGAAAGACTCCTATCTGAAGCCTTGGAGAGCTGCTGCTAGTCAGTGTCGACAGTACTGAGTTAGATGGACCAGTGGGCTGACTCGGTATATGGCACCTTCCTGTATTCCTATGGACTGAAACACAATAAAGCTCTACCACAACAATATCTAGCACTTTAGCATATTCAAAGCCCTCTATTTCAGGCAGAGAAGTGACACTGAGTGATAGTGGCTTCCTGAAGGCCGCTTGGGAGTTCATGGCTGCCGCAAAACACAGTTTGCACTCTTAGCCACGACACTATGCCAATTCTTATCCCACATTTTGTAATATGCCACATGAAATTAATAGCTAAAATGAATGATCCTGGCTTTCTTGAACCACGTCAAGCTCAGCACTGTTCAGTCAGGTCTATTGTATTTTGTCAGCAGAGAAAATATCAGGAAAAAAATGCGCTTCACTTCTTTTGACAGTGACATGCAATAATTTTGTTTCAAGCAGGAAGGTCACTGTCTCTGGGGCCATCCCAGTTGTTAACTCTTCCTATACACTGTTTTTGATGAGTCTACAAGCAAAACAAGTGCTTGCAATCATATGACATGACTCCAAACAAAATGCCATATTCCAAAATTATTATTCATCTAGAGTCATCAATGAGCAGCGTACTTTACAGTAAGAAGATGGGAGGGGAGGAAGATGTTGCTGAGGGAGGAGGAGGAGGAGGAGGAGGAGGAAGAAGAGGAGGAGGAGGAGGAGGACAAGGAGGAGGAGATGGTGGTCCATTCAGTAACAGTAAAGGACATTTAAAGCAAAATCCCTTGAATATTTTTAGTGTTTTCATTTGGCAGACAACACATTCTGGACACTCGATACATATTTAGTAATGTGTGTTTGGTTTCAGAACCACTGTTCAGGATAAAAAGAAAATGGAAAGGCCGGATTCTCAAGGACTGCCCTGAACACACACACACACACACACACACACACACACACACACACTGGTGCTTCATGAATGAAGCAGTGGTACATTTTAAATGAGGCTTCTGCACTGAGCTTAGCCCAGCACAGTAATTTAATGAATCTACATTTCATGACTGAAGTGATAAGGATGAAACATTTTAAAATAACCAAAAGGTAGATACACCAGAAAAGTCTGATGAAACATTAAATGAATGTAGTGTAACACATTATCTTTGCTTCTGCACATCGAAAAAGCGCAATGAACTAAAACATTGCATTAAGCCAAGAATAAAGCTAAAAATTAAATTGGCTCAGAAAGATCCAATGTAGTGGTTTATGCAGTAAGAACACAGTAAATTTGGTCATTTAATATCATTCTCTTTACCTCCGATGTGCACACTTAGAACAAAAATGCTAAAAGCTCATGCAAGAGAGTGCAAAGGAAAATGAAGAGCAGGACTTTGCAAAGTTCTGCTCATTTAAAATGATTTTAAAAGAACACCATTTTCTGAGATTTTATGTAGAGTATAATTATTTTCACTGACCATCATTTAGGTGCTGCAAATTCACTAACACATGAAATATAATCAGGCCCGTTGGAGATAGAAACAAGACCTAATAAAGAAGACATATTCAAAAATATAACCCTGTGCCTCCAAATCAATAAATAAAGACAAGTATTTCATACACTAATGCATATATCTATGGCTATTATAAATTAGTTGCGTGCCAGAAAATACACTTCTTAGCACAAGTGCCATTATTTCAAGTTGTCTGTTTAATGCACACTTAGTATATTTTCCTCATGCAAAGCTGCACTGCATAATTAGACAACATCCATTCTTAAAAAGTAAAGTAGACGTCAAAAATGAAATACATAAAGCACGACATTTTACAAATTTGCATCTCCAAAAGTTATGTGCGGTTTCTGATAGAAAAAAAAATTGCAACAAGATCACTATATTATAATGGTCCCGGTTTCATCTTAGCTTGCTTCATCTGCTAGGCTGGCAGTAATGTAAGTTATAATGCACTCATTCTCATTCAACTTCAGTGGATGGGTATTTTCTAGAGTAGTTCTATTAAGTGGACGGCTGGATAGGTGTCTTAATAAGTTTGCTGAATTATCGCTGTTAAAGCTCAGTTAGATAAATCGTTTGATGGCTCGTTGTTTTCATGGGAGGCATTTACTGTCTTCTAGGGACAGCCTGAATGTTTCTGTTTATGTCCAGAGCATTGGCTGGAGTTCTTTGAAACCGATTGATCAACGTTGCAGGGAACTGCAGTCTTTTCTATCTGGGGCTTCCTTTCTGTCCAGTGAGGGTCTAGCAAATTGTTTCCCCAGCATTATACAAAATGAATGAAGTGCATAGTGGTCATCAGCTAAAGGTTAAAAGTGTGGGAAATCTGGTTTCTTCAGGTTTCAAAAACATACCTAGTCTCAAAAGAGATACATTTTGCTAGGGGTGTGCACAGAATCAGTTCTGGTGGTTCAGTTCAAGTTTGAGCCAAACTCAGACCAGACCACAGGACTGTGAGCTGGTTCAAGTCAAACCAGCCCCCGGTTCAGTCCAAGTGTTGAGCTGAGCTGAACTGGTTCGGAAGTAGTTCAGCAGTTCGAGGGGGCATGCTTGTAAAGGGGAATCTGGAGAGGATTTCCCTTTACAAGCAAAGTGGGGAACCCTGCCTACCTTTTAAAAAAATGGGGCAGCAATAGGGCACATGTAGGCTGAGGTGGCAGCATGGTTGTGGCAGCTCCTCTGAACCCCCTAACTGGAGTGCTGCACTACCACCTCAGACTACAGGTGCCCTCTCACCTCCCCATTAGAGCTTTTTTAAAGGTAGGCAGGGTTTCCCCCTTTTCTTGTAAAGGGGAATCCTCACCAGATTCCCTTTACAAGCATGCCCCCCTTGAAACGCCGAACTGATTCAGAACTAGTTTTGTTAGAACTGGGGCCAGTTTGGCTCAGACTGAGACCGGTACCCCTTTTGGGGGGTCTGGTTTGGTTTCAGTCCAAACTGGTCAAACCAGGCCAGTTCCGTTTGAACCAGCTTTGAATAAAAATGGTTCTGCACACCTCTAAATTTTGAAAACCTGCTTAGGTGCTAGAAGCTCACAAACAAATAATTCCTTATCAGAGCTTTGAAAATGGTGGGGGAGTAGGACAGGAAAGTTCTTGGGTCCCGGGGTGGGAGGGCTGTTAGTGCCTGGGGACTAGACTATTATTACTTCTTCTTTTCAAGAGCCAGACAGTGCAAAGATTATAAAGGGCTGTTTATAGAAAAGGTGTCCAACTTTGGTCTCACAGCTGTTTTTTGACTACAACTCCCATCATCCCTTACTATCCCTGGAATAGTGGAGTCATAGTCCAACAACAGCTGGAAGGCTGACATTCAGCAGCTCTAGTCTACAGGAATGATAGGTAAGCAACTTTGGGAGTTGACGCTGTGAAGGATACCTAGAGAACTTAACTCCTCACACTTTTACACAATGACTCCACAAGGAATGAGGGTTCAGGACCTTGAGAGAACCTTGTCTTCCCCAGAGCCCAAAATGTTGCTCAAGGAAGAAGTTCCACCTTGATTCCTTCCCTTAACTCTTCATATTTTGGGCTCGGTACTCTTCTCCCCAGAAGCCTGCCAGTACATCTCAGCAGGTTCTGTGGAGCTCTATACGAATGCAAAGGCTTATAGTCTGTACAAGCTTGGTCAGCATGTCACAAGCCCTTCTGCTTGTGCCCGTTAATCACAAGGTGCCGCTGAGGTATATGAACTGGCCAGCCTGCCAGCAACCAACACATCAGCTAGACAAAGAGAAATGAGTTAGCAGCAGGCAGAAGCAGATTGCAGAGCTGAGTCCCAGTGGGGTCAGGGGCAAGTCCGGAGCCACCCTCATCAATTAGTTCAAATCAAATCAGACACTGTGCCATTCAGTATAGTAGCTGATTCTTGCAACATTACCTCTCTTGTCTCTGTCACTTTGCACCACTCTTTCCCTCTCTGTGAGACAGACCCACGTCAAACCATTCCCCAATTCTGTTTTCTGGCATTGCAGTCTAATTACACAAGTGCAAGTTCCATTGAAATAAGTGGGATTTTCCCGCATTATGGCTGCAATCCTCCATAGCATGTGTACAACTGATGTTGTGGAATATAGAAAAAGAAAAGCTCACAAACCATTCCACAGCGGACAACAAAGGCATAATTACACTATCAACACTGGTTTAGTAGTCATTCCCTCTACCCATAGACCTGTAGCCTATGGCACCATTCTCAGCACCATTCTCAGCATCCTCACCAGACTTCAAATTCATAGGAGTCTTTAGACTGGGGTGACCCTTACATGAGGCAGTCAACTCATGAGGCAAAGCACTGGGGTGCCAAAAGGGCAACAGGCAGGCCCTGCTGCCATGGTTGAAGCAGCCTGCCTTTGCTGGATCAGCGCCAAGGCCCATCCAGTCCTGCCTCCTGTTTCACACAGTGGCCCACCATATTTATTTATTTAAAAGCTTTATACCCCGCCCCTCCATACACTACTGCTCGGGGTGGCTCACAACATTAATAAAAAGATACTATGTAAAATAAGACTAATAAAATTAACCAAATTTAAGCTAAACATGTTAAAACCAGACTAAATCCACATTTAAAATTGCATGGTTTTTTTTTAAAGTTCCAAATTAAAAGTTATTTTGAAAACTGAAAACTGAGAACTATAAAAACAAAAGATGCCTCTGAGAAGCCCACAGGCAAGAGGTGGGGGCATGCCCTCTCTCCTGCTGTTGTTCCCCTGCAACTGGTATTTGGAGGCATCTTGCACCTGAGGCTAGAGGTGGCCTATAGAGCTCAGACCTGTAGCCATTGATAGACCTGTCCTCTATGAATTTGTCTAAGTCCCTTTGAAAGCTACCCAAGTGAGTGGCCATCACCACTTCCCATGGCTGAGAATCCTGTGGCACCTCTCCTCATACCAACAGTGGATCTATAATTGAGCAGCTATACCAAGAGCATGGACCACTTGGGGCTCCAGGCCCCACCCTTCACCAACTCCTCAGCATCACCCCACCATTCACTGCCTGCCACCACAAACCTGCCTGCCGCCTCAGGCCCCACTGGGCCTCCTTCCCAACACCTACTGGCAGCCAGCCATAGGGCAGGAAGCTGATGGAAGCCAGCACTGGATAAGCATGGGGAGGTTAATGCAGTGGCAGCAGGGGCGGCAGCCAAATTGGACACAGGCTGCCACCAACAACACTATGCCACTGCCTCACGCTCCTTGAAAAGCTTGCAAGAAGCACAGGGAAAGAAGAGGAGGTGACTGACAACCTTCCTTCATCCCTGTTCCTGCACCACTTTGAAAGCTTGAATGGGCCAATTCTGAAAGGGTGCTGGCCCTACTAGAGGCATGGGGCAATGCCGTATCTGGCCTCTGGCCTCACTACCCCAATACCTTAGGCCAGACCTGCTTTGGATTCAGCCAGACAGTTGCACTGGTATAAAAGCAATATGAGTTTGTAATGTAGATAGCCCCTAACACTCAGCTGTGCTTGTGGGTACTGAGTCATTCGATCATGACCTTTGTTAAGATCATTCTAAGCTATATTTTCTAAGCTCGTTCTACTGAGTTCTATATTTGTTCTATATTTTCTTGGTCTCCCACTGAGCCAATTGTGCAGTTTTCCCCCCTTACTATATTGTGACAGATCCATCTTTCCAGACCACACCAGGCCAGGAGTTAGGATTATACAAAATTGAGATGATTAAGCAGAGAAAGTATCTTGAGCAGACAGTAATTATAACATGCAAGATCTTCAGACCTGAAACCTGTAGTAATTAGCAGCAACAGAGGTCCAAAGCCCAATACCTGTAACTGACTTTTGAGGTGACAAGGTCTTCCAGAAGCAAGAAAAACAAAACCCAGATGCATTACCAAAATCCCAACTAGGAGTCACATTCCAAATACCATTTTAAAATATGTGCACTTCATAGATTTCTGGAAGTAGGATACAACTGTTTCATAGATTCATCACACATGATAACTGCTATTATCATTTGGCTGCTTCAACATGTAAAACTGACATTGTAGATCAGTTATCATGGATAATTCTCTCATCATATCAGCTAATTACTTAACAACATGAGACAGTCTGGAAATAGTAAAGCTATAAGACATTTGCTATAAGACATTTGCTATCATATCCACTTATGATTGATGTACATTTATATTGGATGGTGGGTGAGGTGCATCTGCTGAACAGATCAACTTGGATGTTACTTTTAAATCACAGATAGCAAAAAAGCAAGAGTGTAAGGAGCTTGGCAGAGGGCTAGGGATGTGCTCGAACCGGTTCGGAGGCCCTTTTACAGACCTCTGAACCGGTTCAAAAAATCTGGTGGTTCAGACAGTTTGAAGGTGGAGCGATAGCTTTAAGCACTGGGGAGGGTGCTCTCCCCCTCCCCCCGGGCTGGATTTCCCCCGCCAGTGCTGTGCATTAAAACAGTCCTGTGGGGCAGCAGTGTACCTCCTTGCTGCCCCGGTATGTGGCAGATCAGAAATACCCAGACGTGCCCGGTGCACGTGTACTCGTCATACTCGTGCACATAGCATGTGCGCATGCACACTGGACACTTCCTGGTACTTCCAGTCCGCCACGCGCCAGGGCGGCAAGGAGGTACGTTGCAAGTTAAGCTTCATTCCCCTGCAAGTTAAGCATCTTTCCCCTGCACACACACACATCGTGGCACACACAGTATTTTAAAACACATTAGCTCTTGAGGGCACAAGCAGGAACTGAGCTTACAAGAATGTGAGAATATAAAACAGGTATATTTATGCAAATATACATTAGCAAAAACATTTCAACACAATAACATATTCCCACCCCCCATATTTCCCCCCAGTCTCCCCCATCTCTAAAGCATAGGTCACGCTCGGCCACTCGGTTTAGTGTGGGCTGGTGGCATGGTGCAGCAACCACACTACCCGGGACAGACTAAAGAGGATGGGGGAGGGCAGGGAATATGGAGGCCCTGGACATTGGCCCGGAAGTGCAGAGGGAAGAACATCTCTGGTCACAGGCCCAGCAGAGTTTCATTTATCCTGGAAAGGAGCTCCCTTTCAGTGATCCCACCAACCATTGACAAGGGAAATGAAACTCTGCCAGGACTGTGACAGCCCCATTCTTGGTACTGCCCCCTTGCATCTGACATCAAATGCAGGGGGAGAGGCCAATGGCTGTGGGAGAGAATGCATCCCTCTCCAGCCAGTGTTTCATTGAAATGCTAGCTGGAGAGGAGAGGGACATGCCTCATGCTCCCAGCTGGCGAGCACTGGTGTGGGAGGGGGCAAGGGGCACCCTGGCTGAGGAGCCTTGAGGGTCCCCCAAACGCTTTGGACCTGGGGACAATTGTCCGCTTTTGCTCAATAGTCACTACACCCCTGCAGAAATGATAACTACTTACATCCCACTAACAATGTTACATTCAAACCTCTGACGCCCAATAGGGATGTGCAAGCAGGTTCAATGTCGAACAGATTCAACATCAAACCTGTCCAGTTCGATGGTCCAATATCTAATCGAACCTCCCCTCCCCCGGTTCAGTTTGGTATCAGACCAACACACACACCCCCGGCTGTTCGGGGGGGGGGTGTTCACAATCTGTTTTTTGTTTTTTTTAAAAAAATGTACTCACTCCCTCCAGGGGGCTTCTTCAAGACTGCAGGGGGGTCTCCGGAGGTTCCTTCTCCCTCCAGCCATGCAAAGTCATGACTCGGCCATGCAGAGGCCAATTGTGTATGTGCACGGGCCACCAAAATGGCTGCTGGCACAGAAAGCAGGCCCAGAATGGTCCGAAGATTGACTAGACTAGGTGACTTTCAGCATAATGGAGGCTGGCAGCAGGAGGGGAAAACTCCTGAGTCACACACACACACACCAGGCTCGGAGAAGCCCCCCCCCCAGTGGTGGTAAATACAAAAATATTTTTTTAATGGATTGTGAACACCCCCTAAAAAACTGAACTGAACAATGGTGTTTGAGGGGATGCAGAACCGAACTGGCCCGGTCTGGTTCAGGTATGGCTAGGACTCAACTGAACCAGGCAAGTCAATTTTGTGCACACCCCTAATGCCCAATACTCACAGGCAGCCAAATTCATGTTCCTCATAATTCAGTTAAGAACACCAATCTCAACTGAATCAAAAAGTACAAAAATTGTACTCACTGAAAGACACACCACCAAAAATGCCACATGCCTACAATCATAAAAAACTGAAAGTCATGAAGATCAGTAGCAGCAGTTTACAACAATGTACATGGGAGGGTAGAATTAAAATTAGAAATGGTTGAAATAGCATAGTCTTCATTGCAGGCAGTGATGGGCAGAGAGCGAATTGTATCATTGTATCATGGCTCAGAAAGTCTTCTCTCTCAGGTGACAGGGACACACAGACAAGGGCTTTCCAAGTGGATTGGTGTTTGAACCACCTAATGGAACAGTGGGGAAAAGACTTGATTCTCAAGCCAGAGGTTGGCGGTTCGAATCCCCGCTGGTATGTTTCCTAGACTATGTGAAACACCTATATTGGGCAGCAGTGATATAGGAAGATGCTGAAAGGCAATGGTAAACCCCTCCAAAGACAACCACATGGCTCTGTGGTCACCAGGAATTGACACCAACTTGATTTCACACTTTACCTCATATGCAACGAGGCAGTTCCAGGGATTAGGAATTAGGCTGGATAAACCTGGAGGTGACTAGAGAATTAATGACTGAGGCAAGGTCCAACTTCTCCAGGTAGAGAAACAAATCAGGTTAGTAAAAGGTACTCCTGACCACTGCCCTCACCTGGACGTCCAGAAGAAATACCAGATCCAGAAGCATGTCCTCAAAAGCTGCAAACCTCCTCTCTTAGAGGGACTGTAACCCCATCCAACATTAGTTGCAACCAGTTATTGAGACAGCTCAGTAGTAGTGTTATCTCTATAGCAAACAAAAATTTCCAGGTTCAACCCTCAGATTCAGGTAAAGGAAAAGCCTTGTCTGAGGCCCTGGAAAACTGCTGCCCACCAGAGGAAACTATACTGGGCCAGTTGGACTAATACGTGTCAGTGTAACTTTGCAACTCTGCAACAGTGCAACTTTGTACAGTATTCCAGGTACCAAGCCCTCTGGTTTTTGCCTATATAGAACAGATAGCTCTTACTGAGGACCTTGCTGGTAGTATTAGCCCGTAACGAAAAATATTCTGCTCAGGTAATACTGTGAACAAAACTCTATTTTAAAAAATAAGAAAAGAATGCTTTAACAAATGCTTTTACTTTCCCCCCAGAACAACCTCTGGCAGGAAGAACACAACAGTCCGATCGACCCATCCATCCCTGGAAGGAAGCACCATCATTAACCCCTAAACTGCTACAGTTTATGTGACCCTGCTGATCCCATCTGCATCTACACTCCAGTAGCACAAAGTCAGAAAAGTAGAGGAAAAGACAAAGGGGGAGGGGAAGAAAGGAGAAAGCAAAGGCCTTTAACTCAATTAATTGTCACCCCTGAAACCATCAACCACATTTTTAGAAGGTATCTGGAAGCTTTCTGTGCTGATACATCACCCTCTCCTCTTTGCATCTAGCTTTAACAAGTCTTTCAACCAGTTCTCAGTCAGACTATTTTGACTTCCATACTAATACCATCAGCAAAGCCCTCAGTAAGAACAATCTGTTTTATGTAGCTAAAATCCACAGGCCTGAAAGTTTCTCACATCCAGCTAGAATGGAGATGTGCCTTCACATATTGGCCAAATTTACCCCAAAGTCCCTGTGAGCTATCAGGGATCACTTCACATACAATTTGGGTTTTTCATTATGCATTAGAGTGTAGCAAGGATTTTAAAAATCCACCTTTTGCATTGGTTTTTTGGGGCAACTTCAAACTTGCAGTAAAGCCTCACAGAAAACCCATGGTAAAGCATGCTATCTGGGAAAGCTTCTGGGATATTACCCAGAATTGAGAACCAATTTCTTCATTGAAATACAGCAAATAAATCAATAAAAATACACAAATAATAGTGGTGAATCAGAGTCAGCCCAAGGCTCAGGGGCACCGCAGGCAAAGCCTGCCTGGGCACCCACACCGCCCACATCACCCGCCTGGGCTCCCTCCTGGCCACAGCCTCCACCTCTGCCCCTGGTGGCGCAGTGGTAAAACTGCCGCCCTGTAACCAGAAGGTTGCAAGTTCGATCCTGACCAGGGGCTCAAGGTTGACTCAGCCTTCCATCCTTCCGAGGTCGGTAAAATGAGTACCCAGAATGTTGGGGGGCAATATGCTAAATCATTGTAAACCACTTAGGGAGCTTCCAGCTATACAGCGGTATATAAATGTAAGTGCTATTGCTATTGCTATTGCTAAATGCTTCTGGGGCAGTAGGCAGAAGGGTGAGTGGGCGATGGAGAGCGTGTGCTTGCCTTCCTTGCTGCCATTGCTGCCCCTACCCAGCACTTTGCAGAGGCAAGGAGGATGGGAGGTGAGGGGGAATACCCACCCACTTGCCTGTGCTCCTTGCTGCTGCCTCTGTTCACCACGAAAGTGGCAGGTGGAGGTGGCAGCAAGGAGGGCAGGTGACTTAGTGGGCAGGTGTTCCCCATCACCCACCCACCCGCCCTCCATACTGCCGCCGCAAAAGCATAGGCAGGGGCTGAGGCTGGGGGAGGGGGCAGAAGGTGGCCAACTCTGGGTCCCCTGTGACCCAGGCTGTTGCCGTCCCTGCCCACTTTGCACCCTAAGTGGGTGCTTAGTTCACTTAGTGGGCATGCCAGCCATGTGGTAAAAAGGCAGTTCCTTGGGTGTCTCCAGAATAATGATGGATGCAATTACTCACCTCTCACTAGGAAAAGAAAACTTGATTTAAGAGGTGTGTGGTGGGGGAACTAGACTTCTGTAAGCAATGACGAAAGCAATAATACTACAAGCAGAAGTCATATCTCAGTGGCTCAAACACAATATTGGAAAAAGGGTTATTGTTCAAAAATTACCTCTTTTGAGAACAGTGTAAAACAATGTTAATAGCATGACTTCATATACCACTTCAGTTTACTTATTATGTTTCTATCCTGCCCTTCCTCCAAAGAACTCAACAATCATGCTGACACAGGTTAATTTCCAGGGCTGACATGAAGGGTTGGCCAACTCAGGCTGCCTATCAGAGAGCCCACAGTTGACCCCCAAGGCTGCCTAATGCTCACTGCTGCTCCAGCTGCAAATGGTGGCACTAAAGCAGTGCTATCCACTGCTACATGGTGAGCAAAAGTCCCCTCCCTCCTTCTCTCCCTCCCTCCCTGTAGTCCTGGCACATTTACTGGGTGGTAGTAGTAGCAGCATCAGCTTCTCCTTCAGCACTGCCACTTTTTTAGAATTTCCAGATCACTCTCTGAATGTACATGCTGAAGATATAGCAACCATAACACTTGCCAAGGCCAAATTCGGGGTGAGGTTATTGGGCAGTGGTGGCAGTGGCTGTTTCCTCCATGCTGCTGCCTGTGGTGGCTCCATTTTAAAATTCCCAGATGCCATAACCCCAACATATATTGAGGATAGGGCATGGAGGAATTCTAAAACGGCATTGTCACTCATAACAACACTGAAGATGCCCTATCTCTATGCTGCTTTATCCGCCTTGTAAGCTCCCCCATTAGGCTCTGGGTAACTTTACTGGGCAGTAACAGCTTGCTTACCCAGTACCCAATAGGTAGAGTTTACTGAGCAGCAGCAGTGCCAGCACCGAGCTTGCCAGGCTGGAGGCACGCAGAACAGGTCAGGGGCCATCTGAGGGTTGAGCATGGGGGGGGGGCATTGCCTGGGCCCCCACCCAAATGTGAAGCTGAGCCCGGTATTCCTCCCATGTTATGTGCAGAACAACCCTATGATGTTGGTGAGGCTGAGAAAAAGTGACTGGCCCAAAGTGAACTTGGCCATGTAGGGATTTGAATTACTCTCTTCAGTTCTAGTCCAGCATCCTAACCATTACAACATCCTGCTTCATATTTCACTGTACAGAAATCTATACAAGACTGGCCTGTGTACCCACTTAGTTATTTAGTTACCCTCTTTCTACAAAAACCCACTTACTATTGCCTCTATCCCTTGGAGGCTAAGGAATATTGGTGGTATTTTTGTTTTACGTTATGCCTAACAAGTTGACACAACTTAACACTGTTTGTCTTGTCACCAGATTACTCTAAATTAGAAGGTTATTCATAGTTGAGTCATTGAATATTTTACATCATGGTTACAGTAGCTGCTCTAGCAGACACCTGTGTAGAGATGAGACTATATACATAATGTCACTGTGTTGTCAAAATACAAGATGCCTGCTGTACCTTTCTTTAATATACAGTGCTTGCTGTTCCTTTCCCTCTGCTCCCTTTAATCCTCTGCCTTCCCTCTGGCAGAGTTACTGAGGTCAGTGCCTAGGGATGGAATGGCCATCATGTGACCGAAAACACGCAGCCTGTTGACAGTGGGAGCAGGATGGATTTCTAAATGTCTTGTTTTCAAACCATTTGCAGCATGGCTTGGGGCATTCACCAACCTTTGATCTTGCCCTGTGTACAAATTCCATCCAGCAGCTGGATAGGCTCATGTATGTGTACTTGAAGAATTTGCTTGCAAATCTGCAGGTATGGAGCTTGTATAGAGTGTATATGTTTAGGCTGAAAGAGAATCTGTATAGGGAAGTGTGAGCAAAGAAAGGGAAGACTTGGAAGGAAACATAGGTGGTGCCAGAGAGGGAATAAGTGCTTCTCAGACAAGTAACTTGATCCCCCATTTCTGGACCTTTGAGATTACTTGAAGGAAAGACACTTTCATCACACTCTATCTATCTATCTATCTATCTATCCACAATTGACTCACTTCCATTTATGTTTGGGATGGGAGTACTAGTAGAACTAGTAGTAGAACAACCGTTCTACTGTGTATTGAAGTTAATAATTCTTACCTGTTTCTTACCTGAAGAGTGGATATTTCATTGTAATGGCCTATGGCTAAATGCAATAAAAGTGATCTGACTTGTTTAGGATGGAAGCATTAATGGGAAATGTGCTGTTATTTCTCTTCCAGTAATCTAACGTGGGACAAAATTCACCCCTACCCTTTCTTTCCTTTTAAAAAAAAGAGTTTTTTGGTAACAGTTAGTTACTGCAAAACCAGAAACCCTAGATGTAGTTTAAATAATTCTAATCTGGATTTAAAGAAGTAAATCTGGATGTACTGCTTCTTTGTAATTTATTTGGTCCACTAAATCAAATACGGTCAGACAATGTGCACTTATGCTGGCAGCTGGAAGAGGAAGTGGAGAGGAAAGTGCTGCCTACAGAGCTGGGCTGGAGCATTTTTTCTGTGTTGCCACCATCAGAAGCAAGCAGCAGGTAAGTGAGTGAGAGAGGGATATTAGAAATATTAGCATGAAGTCTTGCCATTAAATTTTATCAGTCATGAGGTCTTTGATATTCCTTCATTGTCTTTTGGCGATGATCGTTGCTCAACTCCAGGCGTTGAAACCTTTCAGCAGAAACTTGGATTGCAAAAATGGCAATCCAGGAGCAAACGTAGGAGAGACAAAGCCCCAGTGAACACAGTAGGATGTGTAGGATTGGTCTGAAGGTATCTTAACCGTTTGATAAGACTGCACAGACTGCTGTGCAAGCAGGACGTCTAATTGTCTATAAGGTGGGCAAATTCACATCACTCTGTTTGTGGCTTTCCCTGCTTTGTACTTATTTTGTATTTCACTTAGATTGCATGTTCATGTAATTGAAAAAGGTAATCAGAACTTTCCGCCATGTGCCCAGATCTTATGTGTCTCCACAAACAATTTTTTTGAAAAGCATCAATGTGATGGGATAAATTTATAACATGTGAGGGGTGGGTGGGATTTAAGCAACTACTTCACATAAATGAACATTCAAGGTGCATGACTAAATTGAAAATAAACCCCAAATGTGGCCATGTGAAATGGACAGAAACTTCCATATATGAATGGAAACAAATGAGAGGTACCATAGTTGCACAACTGTTGTGCAACCACAAGCAGGTTTTAGGTTGCACAACACTGGCCTGGAATGCCAGCTCCATGGTAAAAAACCAAAATCAAATCTAGCTAGCACAACAGAATTGTGCGAGTGCAATGCCCTCCAGCATGTAGTGTTTGGTGCTCTGGATTTCAACCACCTGTTCAAGTAAAAGTTACTGCATAAAAGTATTTCAGGATTGCAGCCTAAAACCAGTTTGAGCATGAATCAATTCATTTTAGGGATTTGTTTAGAAGATTACTGTTGGTTTCTGATCAGGAGCAAATAGTAACTCCAAGAAATTCACCCAAATCTTCAGATAAAGTATCCATCTATCTACTGTCCTAACCCGCCTGCCTCATTCTATTCTAATGACTAGGTCAGATTAGAAGTGACAAGAGAAAAAATTCTAGTCTTAGTTACCACTACTGCCAGAAGCTATAAGAGTCAGGCTGCCCTCAGGCCAAGGTTTGTTATCTGTCATTAACCTGAGAGGGACATGCAGTGCAGTCCCCTGAAACTGTGGAAGCTGACTCATTCACTTCCTCCTTTATTCCTTCACTATATTTGTAAGTGTCCTGGAATGCACCAACACAAGGCTATGCAGTATTTCAATAAAGGGCACACTGCACGTTCCATGAGCACAATGCAGAGGGCATATGCTCAGCTTCTGAATGCTGGCAGCCTTGTGCTCTTTGTTCCCCAGAACATGGGAAGGAATGTAAATATAGCAGTGTGTACAGTTGGTCTTGATGCTTTGACTGTCAGCCAAATCAGGTTCCTTACACCACACGCTCTCTTTCACTCCAGAATGGCTTGCAGGCTGTACACAAGATTGGTCTACAGACAGATTATATGCAGAAATAGCGCAACCTCCAGAGTACCATAAAGAACATAGACCAGCAGACAAGGAAGCTGATAAAGTGTTTTGGAGACCTATCCATTCCCAAATGAAATTTTAAAGACTCCCTTCAACACAACATGGTCCAATCTATATATTTTTAGGAAGTTTTGTAGCTGAATCTATTTTGTTGCCAAAAGTATTTAAGTGTCTGGGAAAAAATAATTGATTTTCCTGTCCTCCCTTGTATAAGAGAAGATGTATTGGACAAACATATCAACTTCATTCTTCCATGTTCCTTCACAGAATAATTCTGGGGTTGTTGTTTTTTACACCTTGGACAGAACACAAACCAGTGCTCTTAAGATTGCTATTTTAAGGCTACAGTCCTATGCACACTTACTTGAAAGTTAGCCTCATTAAATTTAGTGGGATTCAAATAAACAGGCATAGGATTAGGCTGTAAGCATACTTCTCTTGGAAGATGGCTACCCTGAAATCAAAGGGAGTTACATTCAAGTAGCTTTGTTTAAGATTAGGTGTAACTCTGCCGTTGAAGACAGTGGCTGAATTCAGATGTAGCATGAAACAAGAGGTTGGTGAACCTGCAGTTTCAATTCCAAACTGTAAATCACACTGCAGATGTTCATCTAACCATGGCCCATCATCCTCCAGTTCCAGGAGAGGGGAGCCTCTCCCTGCTGCTCAGCCGCTGAGGCCAATCCCAGCAGGCTTCATGGCCAGACTGTGGGCAAAGCATCAGCAGAGTGTCCACAATTGTCCATGATCTTGAAGTGGGTGGGCTGAGCATGATCATACATTTTTGAGTGGTCTGTCTGCCCTTGGCATGAAAGGGGCATTTAAATCCCTGTAAATGCTATGCTATGCCATGCCATTGCTTCTGCTGACAGTGATAGGCCCCCAACTCTTCATGGTACCGTGTTTCCCCGAAAATAAGACAGTGTCTTATATTAATTTTAGCCCCCCAAAATGCACTAGGGCAATTAGCGGTACATCAGAAATTACTGCTAGGTCTTACTTTCGGGGTAGGTTTTACTTTCAGGGAAACAGGGTAAGTGACAGTGCCCCCAACTCTCCCCAAATCTCCATTGTAAAACAAGTTGTTCTAGTAAGAACAAGGAATGTGCACGGAACTGGCGGGGGCCCGTGTGACAGTGAGGGGGATGGCTTTAAGGTTGGGGGTGGATATACTCCCCACCCACCCCACCCTGCCACGTTTCCCCGGCCAGCACACGAGTCCTTGAGAGCCTGTCGGGGTGGCAGCATCCTCCCTGCCACCCCATGCCACCATTTACTGGATGTACCCGGAAGCAGGAACAGTGACTGTGTGCATCACTCGCTCACATGCACACATCTCACATGCCGCGCGCACGCAGCCGACGTTCATGTGCATCCCTAGTAAGAACTAATCAGCCTACTTTCCTTTCACTGTCTCTACAACTGGACTATATTTGGTTCACACTGAGGTCCACAAGTTAGATCTCTTACACCTCAAATATTCATGCGCCCACCATCTTGGATTGGGGTGGATGACATCATTACCAACTACACCATTGAGGTGTCTCTGTGTGTCACTCACTACAACTGGACCAAATTTGGTTCAAATCATTTAGATAGTCCTCAAGATAGTGCACTTGCGCCTCAAAAGTTCACACATCCATCATCTTAGATTGGAGTGGATGACTTAATCACAAACAACACCATCGGGGCATTATATGTGTCCATTCAGCTGTAGCAAATTTGGTTCAAATCGGTAAGACTGTCCACAAGTTAGTACAATTGTGCCTCAAAAGTTTACATGTCCACCATTTTGAATTGGGGTGGATGATGTCATAATATATACCATTGAGGTGTACCTATGTGTCCCTACAGCTGCAGCAAATTTGGTTCAAATCGATTAAGCGGTTCACAAGTAAGCTCATTTGCAGCTCAAAAGTTTATGATTCTGCCATCTTGAATCAGGCTGGATGACATCATCACAAACTACACCACTGAGGTGTCCCTGTGTGTCACTCACTACAGCTGTACCTAATTTGGTTCAAATCAGTTAGACAGTCCACAAGTTAGGCCACTTGCATCTCAAATGTTCATGCTTTTGCCAAGTTGGATTGGGGCAGATGACATCATCACAAACTATGCCACTGAGGTGTCCCTATGTGTCCCTACAGTTGCAGCAAATTTGGTTCAAATTGATTAAGCAGTTCACAAGTTAGCCCACTTGCGCCTCAAAAGTTTATGCGTCTGCTATCTTGAATTGGTGCGGATGACATCATCACAAACTATGCCATTGAGGTGTCCCTGTGTGTCACTCACTGATACTGTAACCAACTTGGTTCAAATGAGTTAGGTAGTCCACAAATTAGCCAGCTTGCACCTCAGACGTTCACGCATCTGCCATCTTGGGTTGAGGTGGATGACATCATCACACACCACACCATCAGGGCATCCCTATGTGTCCCTACAGCTGTAGCAAATTTGGTTCAAATTGGTTAAGCGGTTTACAAGTTAGCCCATTTGTGCCTCAAAAGTTTATGCATCCGCCATCCTGGATTGGGGTGGATGACATCGTCACAAACTATGCCGTTGAGGTGTCCCTATGTGTCCATACAACTGTACCTGATTTGGTTCATATTGGTCCAGGCATTGAGAAGTTGATGGCGGGGACACACACATGGACACATGGACAGACCCACGGACGAACACACACACAAAATGTCAGGTGATCTCCTAAGCCTACTGGAAAGTAGGCTAAAAAATAACAGAATTGCTGCAACACCTCCCCCTTCCCTGTAAAACCATACATGCAGCTTTTGCTTTTTCGGGGGGGAGGGGGGGACCCTGCCAAATGTTCCCCTCCAGGCACTTTGATGAGGTACCCTGCTTGTGTTGCCATCTGAAGTGTTTGTGCTTGTGAACACACACCATTGTTGCTTCCTTGTGAGGGAGCAAAACAATTAGTGCCTGTATTGTCATCACATCCCCTGTCCCTCCTGCTTGCCGGGAGGTGGTGGGAAGGTACACAATGGGAAAATGGAATGACCCTGTGTTACTGTGCCACTTGAGAGGCAGACAAATGTGGGGTGAGATATGGTGGCATCCCTGTTGCCTGGCAACTCCATAGCCAGATAGGTGACAGGAGGGGTGGAGATGGTATTCAGAGAGCCAGCTAGCAAGAAGTGCCACAGACATGCAACGGGCAGAATCCTGGGCACATCTGTGCCGCAGCCTCTATGATTAATTCGGCTTGAAAATCAGGACAAAGCCACAATTACGGCAGCATCCAGCATGGTGGTGAAATTTTGTGCAAACTGAAGGTTCAGTTTGGAGTTTGGCAAGGCACACTGCAGGTCGATTTTGCTGCAAAACTGTGGTTTCACAAATTCGGACATAATGCCATTCCAACGTCTACCCTGTTTAACTCTAGTTTCATGCTTTGTCTGAATTCAGCCACAGGCTGACATCCTGACCAATGAACCACCAGTAAAATGGGAGAAGAGTTAGTCTGAAGAGTTCCAGACTAACACTGCAGCAGTGCTAGTGTATATATGTGTCTGTGGAATTTCAAGAACCTCCACTTCCCCAGAAAACCCTCTGTGTCACCCCAAAACATGTCCCTGCATGACCACAGGGACATTATTTGGGTGACAGAGTGCTTCCTGGGAAAGGCGAGGTTGTCAAAATTTGACACTTCTGCTGAGCCAGTTAGTTAAACACTTCAGAAGCACCGGTGCTTCTCCCATTGCACCAGTGCTTTGTTAATCAGGATGTCAGCCACTGAGACTTAGCAATGCTTAACTTTAGCTTGATTGCACTTTTCATATCTTTGGTATGATGTATTGAATTCTGACAGTGTTAATATTGTTTTTCACATTTCCATCTCCCCTAGTGTATGAATAGAGTTCAGAAGACTAGAGCACTTGTGACTTTGGTGTCTTTGTAATCACTCGATAATTTGCAAACATAGAAGTTGGGCAGCTGTTCTAATGGTAGAAGTGGAGCCTAAACCAAAATGTTGCAATATGTAAATTCCCAGCCCCTATGTGGGCTCTCCTGTCCAGCCAGCCTGGAACAGGAGTCTTGTCATTCTGTTCAGGCCTTGTGGGGGAAGGAGAGTTTCAGGAGGGGAGAGAAAGCCATTGTGCATCCAGTCTGATAGACACTCAGCCACTTGAGTTCAATATTAGTACATTCAAGCAACACAATGCTGCACCTCCTCAACCCTAGTAGTAGTCTACAAACTACCCATGCTTGATGATTCTATGAGTATGGAGTATGGAGTGGGGGAGGAGGGAGAGAGGGAGGCAGGCAGTGGTCACCTAGAGGAACCCAAATGCAAGTATACAATAAATAGTTATCATGCATGCTGCACTGTCCCCATTTTTGACAAGTAAAGAGAGGATGCTATACTTTTCCCCCTTTCCATTTACAGCCAACTAACTCCAGTGATGGAGAGCACAATAAAATCCCTGAAGACTCAAAAAGCAGGGACAAGGAGCCAGTACTTAAGAGTGAGCAGACAGGAGTCTTTGGTATTAAATATAATCAAACTCAAATAAACAGAAATACATCAGTTTCCCCCTGTCAACAGTAATCTTGCAGCTTCGGAGGCCATTTTTCTATATGGTAGGATTTCCAACATTTCAGGCACAGCACAGAAATCTAGCCAACAGGCACTTACCCTGCACAAAGGCTGGCCTGCCATCGACAATATATATTATATTATTTATATATACACAAAGGAAGAAGAATAGCCAGCTCTGTATATCAGAGTGACACATGATTTGAAAAAAATCAAGCCAGCATTTCTCATTACATTTATTAAATTACATTATGGCTGGTATTCATTTATCTACTTTAAAAAAAAAACCCTTTGTAACTGTAAAGCATTATTTAAGCTAAAGTGCTGATGACTTGAAATGTCGTGTTGCAGCACGTAATCCAGGTTAGAATGACCTTTGAAAAGGAAAGTTTGAAATACAAGGACCAATATCCTACAAAATGAAAAGGAATTCCTACATATTCAAAGACTCAAGAAATGACATAAAACTCTTGTGCTTAGGGGCAAGTACAAGCTAGAATGTAGGATAATAAAACAAAATTCTATGACCGGTCATCAATACAATTAAGTTAGCAATGCATAAAAATAGCCAGATCCCCAAATCTTTAAGAATCTTCAACTTCAAAATTAACATTACAAGACACTAGCCCTAATGGTTGTGGAAGAAACCTGTTCTCAAATAATTTGAAGTCTGCACCATCAAAAGCTTCTATAATCTCCTTGCCTTTTCCCTATGGTTTCTATAACTTTAGAAAGGCATAGTTAATTTCTCTGTTTGGAATATTGTCCTTTCCTTTAGCGGCTTGATATTCCTTCTTAGAACAAAGCCAGGAGGTGCTTATAGAGAAGCAGTTTGAATTTTGTTTGAGGGTATGGCTTTGCACTGCCTGCTTTTGCTCATTCATTCATTCATTCATTCATTCATTCAATTTCTACCTTGCCTTTCCTCTATGGAACTCAAAGTGGTGTACATAAGGTTTCCAGGTCTCCCACCCAGATACTTAGCAGTCCCAGACCAGGTAAACTTCAGAAAGTTGAATCAGAATCAGAATCAGAAAAGCTGCATCGTTCATGTTCCTAAGGTTGAACTGTAATGCCTCTCAGATAGGGATGTGCACAAAACTGGCTGGCCAGTTTGCTCCAGCACCCCTTGAACCCCCCCCCCCCCGGTTTGGTTTGGTCCAGAGAAGGGGGGTTGTGAACTTTTTCAAGTTTTTTTTAAAAAAATTACCTTAAAAGTGCTCGTTGAAGTGGCAGGGGTGCACGCAGAGGTCTCCCCCACCTGCCTTCAATATGCCCCCCTTGGGCCTTTTTGGCCCATTTTTCAGCTCATGCAGGCCTTCCAAAACAGCACGGCGGCCAAAATGGCAGCCGCCGCACATTCACAAATGGCCTCTGCAAGGCCTGGCATGGTCCACGGCCTCACAGAGGCCATTTGCGCATGCACAGTGCCCATTTTTGTTTGGTGGCCTTTTAAAATAAACAAATAAACAAATAATGCAGCGCTGGCCCCGATCTTGCTCCCAAATGGGGCCGCACAGCCACGTTTGGGAGTGAGACTATGACCCTCGTGTCTGACATCAGATGTGGGGGTGTGGCTAACCCCAGCATCTGATGTAAGACGTAGGGGGTGGGGTGAGCAGGGCTGTGGCAGCGGCCGGACACAGGGTGCCCATGGTCTGGCTCTGCTAGTGCAGACAGAGTTCTTAATTTTTACTGAGCAACAAACACACTATGTAAAAAGAGCAGATACAACAGCTTGGCAGATTCAACATACTCCAGTAGAGTGAAGCCTATCTGAAAATTCACTACAAAATTCAAACATATTCTCTAACACTAATGTTATTTGAAGTCAGCAATCACAGGAAGGAATATAGGAGAAGTGAGAACTACAAGGCCAAGATCAGAGGTTCTTGAATTGCTTTCCCCCAATCATTATCATGTAAACAATCACATACATTATGATAAGGGGTGCTAATATCTCAGGATACCAACCCTGCAAAAACCAAGCAAACAACATATAAAACATGATTGCATTAAAACATCCAATAAATAATGCTTAATCTCAACAACAAGGTGTTGCTCTAGTCTGTTTCCTTGGGCATTGTTGAGCCTTCTGTGTGAAAATACATAATCATGGACATACAGACATATACACAGAGTCTTGGGGCAAAAACTATTCTGGTTCTTAAAAGCTAACTTTCTCACGGCCCAGCAAAATCCTTCAATACAGACTTTGCAGTTCTTTAAAAAATCTATTAAAAATGTTCTAGCAATCCACCCACCAGCAGGCACCTAGAATCTCAGGTCAAATGGAGTGGTGAGTCTGGCAAGCTGTTTGTCTGCAAGGAATTGTTATTTGCCCTGGGCAAGTGGACAAGTGCAAGAGTGAACCAAATGTTGCATCTCTTTCTTAGTGACTGAAATCAATAAATATCTGGGTGTATATTTGCCCTAGAAAAGCAATAAGAGACTTGGGGGAAAGACAAAGAAAAGGTCAGCAGCATCCGGCATTCAATGTAACAAGACCCTAAAAAAACTACCAGCCCATTTCTGTATGATTTTTTTTTCTTTTTTTGCACTGCAGAAGATCATACAGAATCAACTCAGTAAAAGGAATTGTCATAAAATCTCACACCATTGACTTGTAAATGGAATTGAATCTGTAGAGTCTACATAATGATACTATCAAAAAGGGAAGGAGCTATCACATTCATATAACAGATGAGATATGAAATGACTACTATGGCAGATGAACACCCCAGAGGTATTTTGCTTTATTCTACTCACTGCGTTTATATCTCCAGTTTCTCTAATTTTAGTTATTTTTTTTTTCCTCGGGTCTTAAGACAGAGTAGAATTCTTTTTCTAACAAACAACCTCATACAGAAGTCAATAATATAAATACTTAAGTTTCTGGGGTCAGTGCTGGGGCTTTATTAAAGCTGATTTTTCACACACCATTCCTGTGGTATGTTTGCTGCTGCAGGAAACCTTCTAGTGTACCCCTTCTTTGCTACAGCTTTATGCATGAAAACAGAGAGGAGAGCCCATTTTGATCCCCTCCCTAACCCAATTTACGGACACTGGATGTTAACTCTCCCCCATAAAATCCATGCACTCCTTCTTTTCTGTTTCCTCCTCTAATTCTGGCTCTGCTGAGGCTGCTAATTAGCCAGTGCATCAAATAATCACATGATCCACTTAACTGGAGTTCTGACACTCCTCCCTTCAGCGAAAAGACACTGCCACAACAGTGCAAGCTAAAGTAGTCTTCCGAATTACTAAGGCAGCTCTTTGTATACAGCTGCCAGAAAAATATAGTCATGTGGCAGTGATTGTGGTGGTGGATTAGTAAACACAGCCTTCTGCCATGGCCCTCCAGGGATTCACACCCTGGGTTTAATTAGGGTTTCAGCCTGGCAGTCCTACGTCAAAGAGACAGCAAGATAACTGCATCCCAAGCTATGGACCTTGGTGTCTATGGCACACACAGACCCGCTGCAGTAAACTCGAGAGGAAGAAACATTCTCTTCCCTGCCCAGTACCCACCCTCACCTCCCAGCCAGCACCATTCTTCTGTAAATGATTAGCAATCATACAATTTACAAGCTGGAGGGTATTGGTTAAACTGTGTGCTTTGGACTTCTTATTAAACATGATTGGCCCCAAGGAACGATATGGCAGAGCTCATTCATATGAAGTGCTGTTGGCACTCTAATTCTATGGAAGAATATAATCCAATGGGATGTAATGAAGATCTATGAAGGCAGCAGCAGGGATGGTGATGAACCAGCCTCTGCGCCTTTTACGTGGTTTAATTTTCACTGCATCCAGTGAGAAGTCAAAAGAAATACAATGCATGTTCTGTGTTCACAGTGGTTATCAATCTATCAGCGCTGCATTTGATTTATACATGGATATATTGACTAGGAATACATAGGGATCAATAAGGTGAGCTTTGAGTGAACAAGAAACGGTGGGGGGGGGGGATTCAAACCAGGCAGTCTCCACATCATCCAGGAATAGGTTTTTTATTCCCTATAGAGTAAATTTCCTATATTATTAGGAAATAAATATAGTTCTTTATTTTATTATTTTATTTTATTTTTATTTTTTAAAAATTCTGAGAATCCCTAAGCTGGTCAGTATGTTGTGCTGAAGGCCCATGCTGAAAATCATTTTTTATAGCTAGCTTCAAACATTGTTGAGGAGCTGCCATCTGAATACACAGTCACTTCTGCATCTGGCTAACAGAATTCCTTTACTGTTTGAAAGGAAACTTGTACAAACTATTTGCACACACTGTGTGGTTGTTGATACAGCCTGCACAAGTTCCCATGTACCTTTTGAACATTAGAAGTGCTGCCAACTAAAAGTAAGCTGCCCATTTGGCTGCCAGTGCTTCTTCGATAATGTCTGAAGATGTTCAAGGTTTTGGAACATGTCATGAACATGACAATCCACTATTTTTCTTCCATCTCTATGTTGAATTTCAATGCAATGACAGCTATGTTGATATATGTTACTGCAAGGTGCAAGATGTATTGGTAACACTGTATTATTTATTCCTGGACTGTAGCCTTGCTTACCAGGTAATAGTTGATTAAGAAGCAACATTTTCCAACCATCCAGAGAAAACTGTGACTTGGAATAAACACATAAAGCAATGGGGAATGCACTGAGCAGAATGAATCCATAGCAAGAATTCAAGAGAAGGCAGTGACTCTGTGATCCACTTCAGTCTTCAGCTTGATGGCAAGTTGTTCACTTGGAATTCAAAAATTCAATTTGTAGGGACAAAAAGATATTGAGGCTATTCACACGACCAGAGATCCCTGGATAGGAGAGAATTAAGCCAGGGGTCCGTGGTCATCTGGGCAACCAGGAGCCTTCCCAACCTAGCCATGCCAAATTTGGGTAGCCCAGATCCATTACCCAGGTTAAAACTGAGGTAGGAAAACAACCAATCCCATCCTACTTTCTTCTGTGGTCATCTGTGCAACCGTGATCTTTAAAGTGGCTCCTGACAGCATTCTAATCATATAGCCAAATGGAAAAGGGGCCAGGAACAGCATAACTGCTGCAATAACGCAGACTGCATCTCAGCTGCTCCTGCATTGCATTTTGGTATAGCTAAAGGCCCCGGCTTCCAATTTCAGTAATACCCTGTTAATGAGGGTGCATGAGCAGCAGAGCCCAGAGAAGGCTCTGGTCGTCTGGGAGCAGGGAGCAGGTAGGGTCCTATCCTAAGTGGGATGAACATCCCGACATCCTCCTAGTAGCAATAGCAATAGCACTTACATTTATATACCGCTCTATAGCCGGAGCTCTCTAAGAGGTTTACAATGATTTTTAGCATATTGCCCCCAACATTCTGGGTACTCATTTTACCGACCTCGGAAGGATGGAAGGCTAAGTCAACCTTGAGCCCCTGGTCAGGATCAAACTTGTAACCTTCTGGTTACAGGGCGGCAGTTTTACCACTGCGCCACCAGGGGCTCCGGACCACCCGGACCGGGAGAAGTACATTCTTTTATCACAAGGGGAGGAGGTCTGTCCAAACCACTACTCTACACACACTCTACACACAACCCCAAAACCAGTTTAAACCAGTATTTGTGTCCCATATAGAGCAGTGGTTCAGATGAACTTCCCGCCACCCACAATAAAGGATCACTTGAGGAGGACATTAGGACATATGGAAAGACATCAAGAAAGACTTCCACTGTGTCCCCCTTCTTAATCACATGGTCCAGTTTGTGGGGAGAAAGTACTGTATTGTCTGAACCAGCACCTGGGCTTTCTTTAGTAAAGTTGTGGGAATGTAGTACTGTGAACACTGCACCTATCGACTCTGATGAATAACCTCTGGAAGGAAGGAAGGAAGGAAGGAAGGAAGGAAGGAAGGAAGGAAGGAAGGAAGGAAGGAAGATTTCACACACACACACACACACACACACTTCGTTACATTACTATCCCAGGCATTGTGTGTTTAGAGTTTATGCAGAAACAATAACTGGGAAGTTATTGTTTGGGGGTATCTTTACCACATGAGTATCACCAATCCTCTCATCCCACACAGATATCTGTAATGCTGTTCCCTACATCATGTATTTGTCCAGGTGAGAATGAGCTCCTCTCTATCAAATTTGTCTTACTTGGCTCATCCTCCAACCATGCACATGGTGGCTAAAATCACTCACTTGTTCTTCAAATAAAGAAGAACATAACGGGACTCAGATAGAATCAGTAATCTGGATAATACAGATTGGACACTGGCCCCTTTTTTACAAAAATAACCCAGAGGTATGAATTATGAAAGGAACAAACATATTTCTGCTCTTCATGTTTGTAATGTTTTAGAGATACATGTCCTCTCAACTAGTCTTTAATCAACCGGTACAATATGTGAGCAATACAGAAATCATTAGGATCTATACATGTGCCAAAAGCTGATTATGTGACAAAGTGTTGCCTTACAATGGAATGCTTTTCTGTTCTAGGCCTCAATTCTGCTTTTGTTTTGAGCATCTGTGGTGTGTGTGTGTAAGTGCTTTAACAAAAAAACTACACAGAGAATGGCCCAGGAGATGAATTCAAAGGAGAGTTCAGAGAGCACCAAAAATGTATAATATGCTGCCTCAATAGAACTTCATAGGCCCACAGAAATTGTTACAATATATTAAGATAGGAACCAAGAGACTTTTAAAACTTTTATTATCATGTATATATTGTCTTGGGGATTGTTAGAAGTATGCTGTTTAATTTCCCCACACACCTGGTCATTTATCATTATTAAAATCTATAACTAAGCAGTTCCACTGAAATACCCAATGGACACTAATATGTTAGAAAGGTCTGTTAAAGTTTGTCACCTCACTATGTCACTGAGTGCTAGCCTAAGGTCTTGCTTATGCAGTGTATTCAATGCAGTAGGCCAAGCTTCTTTGGCAATTAGGCCCTTAATTTCACTGGGACTTAAGACTAATTTGAACACTACGTTATTATTATTACGATGAACAGTAGATTCAAAAATCACTCACTTGTCTCCTTCCCTACTAATACTATAACATATGAATCAATGACACAAAGAAGATCTCACCCCCCAGTTAGATACATTATATTGTTTTTCTAGAGGTGATAGGCTGTATCCATTACAGTCTTACATCTTCTGAAATAATCTGTTACGTGGATTACAAATGTTTTATCCAAACAAGACTCTGGAAACCCTGACCTCTGGCATCAGTTCAATAGATCTGATCAATATCAAAGTAGGATCAATGAAAGCCAAAAGTAGGCTACACAGGGAGTAGGAAAAGAGTCCACAGCAGTAGTATGATAAAACAGGAGAAAAGTGGGGACAACTTGTTCACAGTAGGAGTTCCTGCTCAACTAAAATGCTCTGCAGGATAGCAAAGTGCTGTTTGGGGAAGAAGCAGGTTGTCATGACATCTATGAAAATGGAACAGATTCAGTTTTAAACTATAGTGGAAACCTGTGAAAGGAAATTTCCATGAGGTGCCAAGCACTGCAGACCAATCTAGGCATATCCATCCATTTGAGGCATATATCCTGTCAGAGGCGCTCTTACCCCCAGACCTTGGGGCCCCGGTCTGTGGCCTCCAAGGTCCAGGGTGGCCCAAATGACTGTGGCGGGGGGGGGGACTTCTGCTGCCACCCTGCACCCTGCTCTGCCACTGCCCTGCCGCACCGAATTGTGGCTTCCCTGTAATTTTAACCACCATGTGCATGCCTGGGAGGTGGGGGTGAGCTGAGCAGGCCTCCCCCACCTCGTGGAGGCGGCAGCAGGTGGAGCGGCTGCTGGGCTTGTCCATCTGGCCCAGCGGCCCTTGAAAACTGAATGTAACTGGGAAGTAAGTCTCATTGGAATAAACTAAATCTGAATGGGACTTCTCTCTGAATAAACACAATTAGGATTCAGCTATCAGAACTAGGGCTACAACCTTTATTTGATTAAGTGGTTACATAGGAACACCGGAAGCTGCCATATGCCGAGTCAGTATAATCTTCACAGACTGGCAGTGGCTACTCCAAGGTTGCAGGCGGGAGTCTCTCTCAGCCCTATCTTGGAGAAGCCAGGGAGGGAACTTGGAACCTTCTGCTCTTCCCAGAGTGGCTCCATCCCCTGAGGGGAATATCTTATCATCAGGATCAGGAGAAAGACTAAAAATGACATGGATGGACAGATGGGAAGATGTCATTTGATTTGGCTAATTGCAGATTCCATTCTAACATTTTAAATCCAGAAAGATGGGCACCACAGAACAAGGAAAAACTGTCCTTGGCAAAGTGAAAAAGAGCCAAGAGAAGGCCATCAGAAATAAATTACTATGATGAAGTTCATCTTTCATATCCAAATCACAGCTAACTTCTTACATAGGAACATAGGAAGCTGCCATATACTGAGTCAGACTATTAATCTATCTAGTTCAGCATTATCTACACAGACTGGCAGCGGCTTCTCCAAGGTTGCAAGCAGGAGTCTCTCTCAGCCCTATCTTGGAGAAGCCAGGGAGGGAACTTGGGATCTTCTGCTCTTCCCAGCGTGGCTCCATCCCTGAGGGGAATATCTTATAGTACTCACACATCAAGTCTCTCTTTCATATGCAACCAGGGTGGACCCTGCTTAGCTAAGGGAATAAGTAATGCTTTCTACCACAATAACATATTTTTAACCAACTAAAAAGGAAGACAACCTAGATTAATCAAACAACACATTTATTTAATTTTTAAATATATATAAATAATTGTAAGGTATATTACATATAATTGTAAGGTACTATGTAAAATGTACTGTTTGTCTGTGTAGGCAATATCTAGTGTAGGCTAGATGGAGGAGAGTTCACCACAACTTCTTTTGTTTTGACATAATCCCAGCCCCCTGTAATTCTACTTCGCTCAAGGGATTCGTTACTTCAAAAAGAAGACAAGAAAGAACCACAGTTTTTAGCTCATTGGAGAATAACCTGGCAGGACGGTTCTTCTATCCTATACTGTGTTTACCTGGATCCAAGAGTAGGGTTTTTTCCAAACTCTTTGATGTTAGGTTAAGTTTTTTCCAAGTTAGAAAGCAGGGGCTCATCTTAAATTCAGAGTCCTGTTCCTTTTGTGTAAATATGGGTATAATCTGTATTTAACCTCTATTTTTAAGTTATCTTGTATTCAGGTAAATATGGTAGAATAGCCCAACAGGGTAACAAATGGTGAGGAATAATATCATGTCTCGATTCAGTGGAAAGTCAGATCCTGGGGAGGTGGGAATCTAATCTTTTCAAGAACTGAGACATTTTGGGAAAGGGGGAAAGGTTATTATAGAGCAGTATTGTCATAGGCATAGGACATAATTTCCCACTCTCTGCCATACTCCTTGGCAACTTGACCACGTCCTCCACACACTATCCCAATAACTTATTTTAGTTGTCTGTTAATTAGCACAAGGGCAGGATCTTATCATCTGCACAGGGACGACAGTACAATCCCCATGCAAATATGATTGGTGTATATGATTGGTGCACATGGCACTAGTTTTATTCCTACTTCAAAGAAGGCAAACAATGGGGAACACAACAGAAGATGGCAAGAGACAAACAAAGGCAAACCATTAGGGGTGTGCATTTTGGAATTTACTTGTTTCAATTTGTATCCAAATCGAAACATCCCTGTTTTGTTTTGTACCCAAATTTTCTGAATCTGAATCAGCCCTGTTTTGTTTTGTAGCCAAATTTTCCGAATCTGAATCCGAATTGATTTGGATTTTTAAAAAGGGCCCCAGGGCAAAAAGAGTGGGTGGTGGTGGTAGTGTCCAATGGGTGGAAGCTACCACCCAAATTTCAAAGGAATTAGGCAAAAGGTTGATTTTTTTGTGAATTTTTTTTTAAAGTTTACACATCTTTAAGAATTTTCCCATAGGGAATAATGGGGATTCCAGAAAATGTATCGCTTCAAATCAATGGGAAAGGGATGACCCAGAGCAGAGTGTGGTGGGTGGTAGTGCCCAATGGGGGCAAGGAAACTTCCAGAATTATTTCAAAGGAATTGGGCAAAGGGCTGATCTTTTGTGATTTGTTGAAGTTTACGTGTCTTTAAGATTTCTCCCATGAGGAATAATGGAGGTTTCAGCAGCCCCATAATTCCACTTGGGGGGTACTGGGGTTGTCCAGAGCGAGGGGTTGTGTAGTGCACATAAGGTGCCAACCACCCCCACCCCCACAAGCCTGTGGGGTACTGGGTTTTGTTGTTTCTGAGGTGTTCACTGTAGATTCTCTGGTAGCATATGAGATTTTCAGTGAAAAACAAGAATCCACTCTCATATGCTACCAGAGAATCTACACTCAGAACACCACAGAAACAGTTAAACCCAGCACCCCATAGGTTAGCAACCCTTCCCCTGGCCAATGTGGGGTCAGTAAAGTGTGGGAAGAAGCAAAAGAGCCAATGGGGAACAAGGAGGGAATTGTCAGCAGGTCAGCCCATGATTTAGGTCACCGATCAGAAGGCTGGAAGGGTGGGAAATTCAAAGAGATGTCAAACGCAAAATGGAGACGGACTCAGAGATCACCACAAAATGGAGGTCCAAAACAACAAAACGTTTTGTAGCCGAAACAGAGACGTTTTGTTTTGTATACAAAACTTTTGGATCTGGAAAATGGGTGTTTTGTTTTGTCTACAAAACACCCGAAACAGGCTGTTTTGGGTACAAAATGTTTTGCATCCGAAACGTTTCATACATCCCTACAAACCATGTGTTACAATGAGCATGTAACTGGTCCTAGCCAGTCTTTCCCCCACCCTATTGCAGCTGGAGAGAATGATATACAGGTGAAACTCAGAAAATTAGAATATCGTGCAAAAGTCCATTAATTTCAGTAATGCAAATTAAAAGGTGAAACTGATATATGAGACAGACACATTACATGAAAAGTGAGATAAGTCAAGCCTTAATTTGTTATAATTGTGATTATCATGGCGTACAGCTAATGAAAACCCCAAATCCACAATACCAGAAAATTAGAATATTACATGGAACCAAGAAGACAAGGATTGTAGAACAGAACAATATCGGACCTCTGAAAAGTATACAGTGTACTGTGCTTGATTGGCCAGCAAACTCGCCTGACCTGACCCCATAGAGAATCTATGGGGCATTGCCAAGAGAAGGATGAGAGACATGAGACCAAACAATGCAGAATTGCTGAAGGCCGCTAATGAAGCATCCTGATCTTCCATAATACCTCATCAGTGCCACAGGCTGATAGCATCCATGCCACGCCGCATTGAGGCAGTAATTGCTGCAAAAGGGGCCCAAACCAAGTACTGAATACATATGCATGCTTATACTTTCCAGAGGTCCGATATTGTTCTATTCTTCAATCCTTGTCTTCTTGGTTCCACGTAATATTCTAATTTTCTGAGATTGTGGATTTGGGGTTTTCATGAGCTGTATGCCATGATCATCACAATTATAACAAATTAAGGCTTGACTTATCTCGCTTTGCATGTAATGCGTCTGTCTCATATATCAGTTTCACCTTTTAATTTGCATTACTGAAATTAATGGACTTTTGCACGATATTCTAATTTTCCGAGTTTCACCTGTACATTGGACCCGTGTTGGGTAGAGGAGGAAGGAGAAGGAGTGGAGGAAAGGGAGTTTTGTCCCAGCTATGGTCCCAATCCAGATGCCCTCCTGGCTGCTCTTTGCCCCAGGAAAGAAGAACCAACTGGTGTCAATGGAAGTGTCCCTCTTCGGACAAACAAGAGTCATGGAGAGATACATATCAGAACCATGGCAGCAGGAAAGGATTGAAACCTCCCTTGCCACACTGAGGTCCTGATCTGGATCAGACCCCTTCGGAGCTCCTATTAAGTGGGGAGGGGGGCAAGCACACAAAAGCCAATCACATGCTAATCATTACATGCAGTTTGGGTCAAAGGAAGAGAAGTATGTATGTGAGCATGTGTTGTTACATATACTATAGTCCCATGCAGACACTCTTTATTTATTCTTTTGCATTTCTCTAGCTGTCATGGGAGCTCAGTCCAACCCTGAGGACAAGCATGTCTCTTTTACAAGGTGAACTGAGCAATAGCCCCAGGCACAAGTGCACCATTTGCTTTTCCCTTCTGATGCTGCAGTCCCTTTTCCTTCTTCTTTCCCCTCCTATGGCATGCTTCACTTAGGAACATAGGAAACTGCCATATACTGTCTATCTAGCTCAGTATTGCCTTCACAGACTGGCAGCAGCTTTTCCAAGGTTGCAGGCAGGAATCTCTCTCAGCCCTATCTTGGAGAAGCCAGGGAGGGAACTTGAAACCTTCTGCTCTTCCCAGAGTGGCTTCATTCCCTGAGAGGAATATCTTGCAGTGCTCACATATCAAGTCTCCCATTCGTATGCAACCAGGGCAGATCCTGCTTAGCTAAGGGGACAAGTCATGCTTGCTACCACAAGACCAGCTCTCCTCCTTAAACTTGCCTTCACCACAGCAAAAAAATCTATTAAAACAATCAGTTAAAATCAGATCAAAATTCAAAAATGTAAAAAGCCTGAGTGAACAAAAAGGTCTTTAGATCTTAAAGAACAAAGTGATGAAGCCAGGTGAACCTCACTGGGGAAGCTATTCCATAAATGGGGTGCAACCACCAAAAAGGCCCTACCATTACTTTCTGGCTGCCGCCGGCTCCCCAGCAGCACTGCACTTCTCCCCTTTGTCCCCATGGTGGGGAGATGGCAAGAGCCAGAGAGGGATGAAAATGGGCAGGCAATCCAGAACTGGAGGTCTTGGAACCACTGAGGCTGAAATGGCAAGTGCAGTACCACTTCAGCAGCCAGAGCATAACGAGCATGCAAGTGATGCAAGGGCAACACCTGCAGAAGTAGCAATGTTGCAGTAGCATTGCAGCAGCCAGGGACCCAAGGGGGAGTGAAGCCAGTGCCTGCAGGGACAGCAGCAAGTGAGGGACCAGTGGGTAAGTAAAGCACCTCCAGGAATGGGAGGGAAGGGAGCCAGCATAGCATAGTGGGTTAGAGTGTTGAACTAGGACCGGGAAGACCCAAGTTTGAATCTCCATTCAACCATGAAACTCACTGGGTGACTCTGGGCCAGTTATGTATCTCTCAGCCTAACCTACCTCACAGGGTTGTTGTGAGGATAAAAATAAGCATGTACACCACTCTGAGTTCCTCGGAGGAAGAGCGGGATATAAATGAAACAAAACAAACAAACAAAGTCAGTGCACTCTGGTCTCAGGGAGTGGGGCTGTGGCAAGGTGAAGGATGAGGCCACCAAGGTGCAGGGTGTATGTTCTTGAGCTACCTCTGCCTGAGGATGGAGGTGGGGGCAGGCCAAGAAAAGCCATCCCTGGATCAGTCCCAGCCCATACCAAGATGGAGCCTCTGTCTGCTAGCCTGAAGACCTCAGAACTGGAGATCTTGGAACCAGTGAGCCTGAAGCTCAGTTTCCTCTGACAAACCAGCCCCCAGTACCTTATAGTCCCTTAAGCCTGAAAACTAGGGCCAGCAACAAGCCAGGAGGGAGTTCATAGAACTGGGAAGGAATGTTAGGCTCCAGGCAGGGGGCTGCCTCTTAAATCTCTCCTCAGTCCAGGCAAAGAGGCAGAGATTGGGAAACATTGGCCGAGCCTGGGTGTCTTTTAAGACCTCATTCCTCCTCTGGCTCTTGTTGGGACAAGTTGTTCACCTGAAGCTCTCCGGGGTTCTGCAAAGACCTTGTGGGTTCTTTCCTGCAGGATGGGGCATGACAACCAAGACTGTGTAGTCCAAGATGTGGCTTTTGATTTTCCTTTTGAGAATCAATTTAGCTTTTCCAAACACGAGATAATTCTCTGCTCATTTCGATTCCAACCCTGGGCCAGTTCAGATGAATAACAGCAATGCAACCAGCCTATATGTGATAATGTCAGTACCATGGGTGCAAATGCACCTGCCCTACGGTCACTTGTGCCATGCTATTGTGTGACAATGCTATCAAGTTACAACAATGAGGGGTGATCATCCAAATCGCCTCTCTATGCGCACTAAAAAAAAACCAGTTTAAACTGGGGTGCATAGTGCATGTAGAGGGGTGATTCGGATTACCACCCCTCACACATGATCAAAGGAATTGCCAGGATCACATCAGCACATTCTTGAGGGACGTTGGGGTGGGTGTGTTCATGCCAGCAGCCTCATGCTATTGCATCTTCTACTACTACTACTAGGCATATTTATATACCGCTTTTCAACAAAAGTTCCCAAAGCAGTTTACACAGGGGGGAAAATAAAGATGGGTGTGGTATAGTATAGTGCAGTGTAGGGCTGCTATAAACAGGGCCATTCTTAATCTGAACTGGCCCTTTGTCTTTTATTTCCTGGAAATAAAAATCCCAGGAATATCTTTTTCTTTACGTTATAACTTACTCATTCAGGGTGACACCCCACTCCCATAATTCAATGCATGGTTATTTGAAACTGTTGGTTATTTTAATTCACTGTGTCCCACACACTGTAGCTGTGTGTTACTATGTAATGATAAAATCATTATGTAAAAGCTTGCCCAGACTTCTCATTGTCTGAATATTGCAGAAGTTTCCCCGATCAGTGGGATAAAAATGTTTGCTGTATCTGCAAATGCATATCAGCCCCATTGGCCTTTGGAAGGTCACATGCCCTTCTCCCCCACCAACTCCAATTTGTATGAACGATGTAAGTTAGCAGCTAGTGGGAGCAATCCATCTCCCATTGCCATAAGTGACAAAGCTCCCATTGATTTTAATTGATCTAGATGGTGCTCCATATAATATCAGCTATGGAAAAAACCATTCTGTGGTGATTTCAGATCACCATGTATTTGTGTAGCAGATTAAATTATTTCACACATATTGTTATAGCAAAACAGACCTTTGTTATCCTGATTCACTTAATGTCAAGAGACTAGTTTTATTTTTAAACCAGCTGAATTTGGAACCCATGAAAAATAGCGCCTAATAATGGGAAATATTGACAGACCTTTAAGTACCACAACATGAATGGCACCAACTATAATAAGTATAAGGAACGATTCCGAAACAGAAGGCTGGCAAATAGTTACCCAGCTGCTACAGAAATAGCTAGATAGATATTATGTTAAAAAGTGGAGGGGGGGAGGGGAGGAAAGAAAAGAAATTAAATGAAATGGATATTAGCTGGAAACATCTGTGTTCAACCACAGAGCAAAATGCATATTCAGCAGCCAGTTTATTGGCTCTTTAGAGGATGTGAATGGTGCATTGTAAATAATGACACGCCTGTAATAAATTCCCAGTAAAAAAGAGAAGGGCGCTCCGCTTGTTCCTCCCACAATTCACATTTCTGGGTCCCTGCTGTGAGTGATGATTCACAGCAGTCACAAATTCCTGTTTTCAAAAATGCTATTGTATACTCCAGGGCTTTCATTAAGTTTTACACTAGCAGGAGAAATTTAAAACTTGAGCAAGAGGGTGGGAGAAAGAGGGCCCACAGACTCTGTGGTGACATTCATTTAATACTCAGTGTGCTCCACTGATAGATGGAATAGGAGAGGGCATGTCAGAAGTCAGTACAGGGTTGCTTTCTTTAACTAGAAAGAATGGCATATGAAATCCTGGCAGTCTATCAAAACACAAATCCAAAAAGGGAGGAAGTGTTAAAAATACACACACACACACACATCCCTCCTCCCTACTGACGATGACTGGGCTTATATTTTGTAGGTACATAATCACACCCTCCCACTGGGACTAGACATTTAATTTATGCTCCTAAGAAAGAGGCAGCTATCTTAATTTCCACTTTGAATCACGGATATGCTGGTGCTGTATATGAACGGTGTTCTGCTTTTGCACTTGCTGTATTCACCACTGTGCTGGCTGTGAAGGAAGATCTCGCTATGGAAAAAAAATACCCTTCCTGTCAAGCTGGCTATCAAAATATCTTCCCTTCCTCCCCCATTGGGGGAATTCCTACAACATCATTCTGGTACATGGCTCTCCCAGAATTATCCCCATGCTGGGTCTCTCACCCCCAAGACATGGTTTTATATTCAGTTGACATCATTTCAGCCAAACAGTTGTTCCACGGTAGCAAAGCACACTAATGAGATGAGTTTTTGGCAGATTCGCTACGTTCTCAGTGCCCAGAGATATACATGTGGTGTGCTGTGGATCTTCTTTTACACTTAAGGAAGGAAGCACGGAAATATTTTTTTTTCTTATTCCAAGAGAAGAATTGTCCCAGAGGCTCAAAATGCTATACAAGCCTGCCTGACATCTGAATGTACCTACCCAGTCTCATTCATTTGGAGGGAGACACTTGTTGCATCTGGTAGCAAATTAAAGGTATTTTCCAAATACAGGGCTGTCTGGTGATCTAAACTCGCTTGAGCTTTATTGATTTAAGCATAGTTACTCTACATGCAGACAGGGTTGGCCTTTTTTATCTTAAGGCTGCTCGATATTTTACCGAAACTTACAATGACTGACAGCCCAGGTTGTACTGAGACTGTGAAGGAATGGGCAGCAGAGTTGTAAGGCAGCAAAGGACCAACACTTTCCTTTCATGAGTGCTGGGATTCCATCACAGTACTGTCAAAAGCCCAGGAGCATTCCAGACAGCAGGCTTTACTGCAAGTTTACTGCAAAGCTTTACTGCAAGTTCAAATTTACCAAAACAACAAACCACTGATGCAAATAAAGTGTCTTCTTTTTAACCCGGACATAAACTGGGCTATGCTCTAACATGCAATGAAAAACCCAAATCGTGTCTGGAGTGCTCCCCGATAGCTTGCATGGACTTGAGGGTGGAAAAGTGAGCTAAAGGCCCATCTAGAAATGCTCCTGGGCACTCCAGTCCAGGAGGAGGGCTCGGCGTGGAAGGAGCCCTGGGACACTGACTAAGCCTTGGAGGAAGCAACACTAGGGCAGGGCTGGTGAATGGAACAAGTCCTGCCAGTAAGCCTTAAAGTTCTTTAGCTTAGAACTCTGAGGCCACCTCAACCTCCTTTGGCAGTAAAAGGTGGGTGGCTATACTGAACGCCTGAAACATTTTTATTTTCAACCCCCTTCCTAATGATCCCTAGCATGGAATTTGCCTTTTTATCACTGCTGTGCACTGAGTCAACACTTTCAATGAGCTGTCCAGCACGACCCCAAGATATTTTTCCTGGTTAGTCATGGACAGCTCAGATCCCATCAGTGTATATGTGAAGTCGGGTTTTTTTGCCCCAATATGCATCACTTTACACTTGCTTGCATTGAACCACATTTGCCATTTTGTCACCCACTCCCCCAGTTTAGAGAGATCTTTTTGCAGTTCCTCACAATCTGTTTTGGATTTCACTACCCTAAATAGTTTAGTGTCTTCTGCAAATTTGGCCACTTTGCTGCTTACCCCAACTTCTAGATCATTTAAACACTGGTCCCAGTACAGATCCCTAGGGGACTCCTCCCTCCATTGTGAAAACTCTCCATTTATTCCTACCCTCTGTTTCCTGTCCTTCAACCTGTTTCTGATCCACACATGAACCTGCCCCTTATCTGCAGATGATCCCCTCCTTGTTGCTGGGTAGGCAGATCTTCCACCCAGACAATTGCCAGCTTCTCCCGGCAGCAGAGAGATTTGGGGACCGGGAGGCCCCTGGAACTTCCATAATGCACCACATGAGTACACAGTGCATTATGGGGAGAATTTTGATGCTGACCAGGAGGCTGCTGGTCATGGGTGCTATGCAGAGATATGCGGCACCAACACACAATCAGTTAGCCCAAACTAATGGCTTGTTTGCGCCCTTAACCCAGGCTAACAGCTGGGTCTCCCTTACAGATTTGGCTCCTGGTGGTTCTCGTGCACAGACAAAACCGGCCTGGGCTTCCCTAGCCTTGTTTTGCCTGCACATGAGAACAGCCTAATTATCTATCTCATTAAATCGTTGATATACCTGATTCAACTCCACTGTCTTGTCCTTGCAGGCCGCAACTCTTTCCTCAGGATTCTACAACATCAAATGTTAAAATCCAAAAAAAGAAATAAGAACACTAAAAAATAAGCACTCACTAAATCATACTTAATAGTAAAAGACACATAATATATAAAGGTAATTTTTCTCTTGTTCATATAAAGCACAAATACTCAACCAACCAAAGCCTCAGAGTATTCAAGCAAGTGGACCAAGCTACATGTAAAGGCAGAAACAACATTTCTATAAGAAGCAAACCCTATTGATTCCAGAGTCCCACTGATCCTAAATGCATTCCACAACAGTCCTACTGATTTTAAACAAATGTGAGCTCTCTCCAGAGGTGTTTTTTAAAAAGGGGATTTTGTGTCCCCATGATATGCTCTGAAGGCTTAGCCCACAACCTAGCCTTCTGGCCACACACAAAAAGTCATACCGTTGCTGTCACTCAGCATGAGGAGCTAAGGCTTCTGAGCTCATCAGTGATGGGACAAGGCTTGCAGTCATGGTCTCAGGACACTGTTTGCAAGTACAGCACCCCCTTTTTTAATATCCAAAGATGGCTGTGTTTATCATACTGTCTTCCAATTGTCTTAACTCCTAGAAATCCAATTTACATGGGATGGTGGACTTTAAGAGCACTAATATAAAACATGATATCTTAATCTGACTGAAGTAGTTCTGAACATTTCTGATTAAGTGGGAAAAGAAAATTCAAAATAAAGCAGAATTGTAAGGTCTTGCACTACTGTGTAAGTAGAAAAAACTTTTCCTGTTTTTCACAGACAATATTTTATTGAAAACAAAAATCCCCCTTTTTCAGATCGTGGCCTCTGCAAGTGGTATTGGTTTTCACCTCTAAATCCCTATGTGGGATTGGTCTAGTGTGTTTTTCTGATACTGAGGTAATTAAGGTCAACTGAGGTGCTCAAACTAACAGACTCCTGATTTAAATGCACGGGGACCAACAACTGGTGCCCTCTGTTCTGGATCATTCTCTTCATCTGGGTCAGAAATGTCAACCTTCATAGTTTGTTTGCTTCCCTAGGCTCTTTCCTAGCAAATGGCAGTTAGAGAAACTAAATTGATGTACTTCTTCAGTAGAGCTGGAGTTACTGAAGAACAGACATAGTTAAAAATTGAGAGAAATGCACATGTTTCTCTTCAAACATTACAACCACATTTTACATTCATAAAAATCATTTGTACAGCGAATAGTTCATTTATAAAGAAAGCAAAGTAATTCTTCCAACATGGCCAGCCTCCAACCTGGTATTTTAACAATTAGTTTTATATTTCATGCATTAAAAGGCCTGCAAACTTTTACACCCCCTCCCCGTAAATGATTGGAGCTATTTTCTCTCCTCAAGGCACCTTTGGGCCCAATTACTCTAGCCCTGGGGTGGGACCTGCAATCTTCCATTTACTCTGTTTGTAAACTTCAGTTCGGCAATAAATCTCAAAGGACATGTTGTGTTTCTGGGGTGCACTTCTGGAATTAAATGTATAAAATAATCCTTGGGGTTTCCTGTGATAAATAAAACACTGTAACATTTTTCAGGTTCTCCTAACAGTTATTTACACACTTTGAGGCACTAATTCCTACACGTGTGTGAGTGCATGTATGTGCAGATTGCACTTCAGGTTTCCCTCTTGCCCCCACCCACCATATAAAAAATTAGGAAGCAGGAAACAAGGAACACTATAGAAAATGCTAGTTTAGATGAAATATTGTCCCAGATACCTTAGATAATGCCCCAGCACACACACACACAACACACACACACAATATATGTGCTGAAGATAATGAGTGACAAAAGCAGTATTATTGCAGTTCCTCATCATCACAATTCTGTTCGTTCCTATACCACTTATCAACATGTAAACTTGGTTTTCCCAGGAGTAATGATTTTACATCGACTGGGGACAAAAGCAAACGTCAGTTAACAGCCTCATTACACATCAAAACAGCCTTTGCCTGACATCTCTGGAACAAAACTTCAAGAGATTCAACAGAACTGGAGATGTTTGTTTGGTTTAAAGGTGGCCACTAAACCATAAAAGAATTTTACAAGGAAAAAAAACCTCCCTTCTTCCTGCCTTGGAAATAGAGGTGAACTTGAACTGGAAGTTTATGTGCTATCAACAAGTTGAAATTTAAATGGCATCCAGTTAACTTTGTTGCTCTTGCCCTCAATTTTTAAACAGGTATGCAGGAGGAGCGTTTTTCACACAAAGGATATCCAAATTGTGTCCCAATTAAGGACACATTCTGAATTCCACATAATCTTATTTGACAGAACAGAATTTCTTAGAGTAAAATATACAATGAATCCTCATCCCCTTCAATACCTGTTTTCAGAGGATGCTATAGACTTTCTTAGGGCTGACCCAAAATTTAGAAAAAGTGACATTCAAAACAAATTTCAGGATTCTTCCCAAGGCAAAATATCTGAGAATTTTCAGAAGAAGCGGAGCAGACCAAGGACACTGATCAGAGATTTTGCACATCTCTAATTAGTGCCGGACATCCTATCTAATGAAGTACCAGTGCACCAAGAGATGTGCCATTGCTGTGGACAGCATTGACTAACTCAGCAACAACATTCACATGTGGTATGTGTATCAAATTCTGCCAACCAGTCCTTCCCTTGGAAACCCTATGTGTCACCCAAAGTATGTCTCTGATGGTTACACAGAGGGACTTCTGAGGAAAGGCAAAGTTCTTGAAATTTGAGTGAGTGCTGGTGCTGCATTAGTTGGAAACTAATCTGGAGTACCCATGCATCTCACAGCACATGGGCACTTTGTTAAGATGTTTTCCACTGTTTATGGTTTAGAAGCTTCAGCTCATTCCGATTAGGAATATAGGACTATAGGAAGCTGCCTTATACCGAGTCAGACCATTGGCCCATCTGGCTCAGGGTTGTCTACACAGACAGGCAGCAGCTTCTCCAAGGTTGCAGACAGGAGTCTCTCTCAGCCCTATCTTGAAAATGCCAGGGAAGGAACTTGGAACTTTCATAGAGTGGCCCCATCCCTTAAGGGGAATATCTTACAGTGCTCACACAAGCATTCTCCCATTCAAATGCCTGCCAGGGTGGACCCTGCTTAGCAAAGGGGACAATTCATATTAGCTACCACAAGACCAGCTATCCTCTTGAAGATTACTACTGCAAGGATGCTTGCTGGCACTAGGTGTTACATCTATCCTGTGGCAGCTTCACTAGCTATCAGTTTGATTCCAGGCCAGATTCAAAGTGCTGGCTTTGACCTTCAAAACATCGAATATGGCTTGGGACCAAGGTATATGTATTCACTGATCTGAATATGTGATATCTTCATTCATCTATATAAATCTGCCAGGGTCCATCATTCTTCCTTGCAGGCCTTGTTCTCCCATTCAAATGCAAACCAGGGTAGACCCTGCTTAGCAAAGGGGACATGTCATGCTTGCTACAAGACCAGCTCTCCTCCTATTGTCAGTCAGTGGGATTTACTTCCAAATAAACATGCATAGGGTCACCTGCATGGTGCTTTTCCTTGGGACAAAAACAATGAAGTCTTACTTTCAGCATAATTTTTGCCATGGCCCTCATATTGTTATATATCGATTGCTTTGGATACCCCTATAGTCTCTCATACAAATGGCAACCTGTAAATAATTTTTACCAGTCCAACACTTTTTCTTTGTAAATTGAACAGGCTATAGTATTTAGTTCAAATGAGAGCTTTTTAAATTAAATCTTCACTTGCTTTACTTCTAAGTTAGAACTTGGAAGGATTTTTAAAAAGATATGAGGCTTTGTTTTAATTTAAAAGCAGACTCAGTTCCAACTGTGTAACATATTGCCAGCTTTAGGCTGATTTACTTTCAGCTATAAGTAAAATAATAAATCATTCACCATTTTCTAGACTTGCTTCTTCAACATTCATCTCAGCAACTGCAAATCCCTTTGTTAAACCTATTTGCTTGCCAGTTGCACAATAAATTATAGATTAATTACTCAATAACAATTATGGAGGTGATGCCTGACTGAGGATTCACACTCACACATTTTGGTTAAGTTAAACATAGATATTCAGTTTCAGCCTTGCCTTAGAATTAGTACCTCCTCCACATGATGGTGTAATAAAGCAAAAAACAAACAAAAACCCGCCACTACCACCAAGGATGACTGATGCCTTTAACGTCCCTATAGGGTAGAGATGTGCACAAAACCAGTCAGGCCAGTTTAGCGCAAATCCAAACCAGATTCGAATAGACTTGGCCCAGCTTGGTTTTGGTTCCAGTCAAACTGGACCCAGTTCGGGGGGTGGGGTCTACTAGTAAAGGGGAATCCTCCACTGGTTTGGACCAGTTCAGGGGGTCTACTGGTAAAGGGGAAACTGGTGAGGATTCCCCTTTACCAGTAAAGGGCCAGGGACTTTCCCTCCCTAAACCTAGAGAGGGCGGGAGGGTAGATAGTCAGTACTTACAAGTCCCATTTGTGGCCATCTGAGGCAGTGGCGGCAGTGGCTGTGGGGGGTTGGTGGGAGCTCCACCCCCCCACTCCCACCAGCCTCCCCCAGAGTATCCCGGGCTGCCAGCAGCCCAGTTTAGGCCTCTGTACACGTGCTGGGCTAGTTTAATAACCTGCGTGCATGCATAGAGGCCATTTGCATGACCAAACCTATCAAACCGGGTCAGTTCAAAGTCGAGCCCGGCTTGAACTGAGCTGGCTTGCTCACCCCTAATAAAGGGGAGAAAAAACACATGAAAAAGATTTTTATATGGTGGGCAAGATGAGCAGATCTTCATAGATCTTGCCTTAGACAACATGTCCTGCTGCTTCGCAAGCTTACTATCCTAAACAATTTTGATTTTTTTTTATAAGGGCTTGATGCAGGTGATTAAATACCTATATTTATATGTTAGAATAATAATAAAAGAAATAGTAAATCCTGAGATGGGGCAGTAGCTCAGTGGTACAGCATCTCCTACCTGGATATCCCACGTTCAATCCCTGTCATCTCCAGGTAGGGCTAGGAAAGGTCCTTCTGAAATCCTGGAGAGCCACTACCAATCAGTATAGAAAGTATTAGCCTAGACCAGGGGTCCTCAAACTGTGGCCCTCCATATGTTGCTGCACTACAATTCCCATCATCCCAGCCACAATAAGTTGTAGTCAGGGTGATGGGAATTGTAGTTCAGCAACATCTGGAGGGCCACAGTTTGAGGACCCCTGGCCTAGACAGTACTCAATATAAGGCAGATTCCTATGTAACCTGTGAAATCCATTCAAGATTGATTGATTGATTGATTGATTGATTAAGTGCCATCAAGTTGGTGTCGACTCTTAGCAACCACATAAATAGATTCTCTCCAGGACGATCTGTCTTCAACTTGGCCTTTAAGGTCTCTCAGTGGTGCATTCAAGTTCGATTGCCAACAACAAAAGCAATCATCTTTACTCAAAGATCCAAATCATCTTCCTTGTGTGTCTACCCTCAGAGTCCTACAGCTCTTCTGAAAGTAATGAGGCCAATGTCAAAAACACACTTAAAAGAAATTTATATCAGAGTTCATCTCTATAAAAAGAGAGTGCTTGTAAAGATTAAAGAAGCTGGGTAGAATGCAGACATTAAGTTAGTCATGACTAAGTCTCATTGAAATTAATGAGACTTTAAAAAAAAAATTACATTTATATCCCACTCTTCCTCCAAGGAGCCCAGAGCGGTATACTACATACTTGAGTTTCTCCTCACAACAACTCTGTGATGTAGGTTAGGTTGAGAGAGAAGTGACTGGCCCAGAGTCACCCAGCTAGTATTATGGCAGAATGGACATTTGAACTCGGGTCTCCCTCGTCCTAGTCCAGCACTCTAACCACTACACCACGCTGGTTCTACACACCATGCTGGCTCTACCATGAGCCATATCATGACTAATCTTTAGTCATGATTAATAGCTTGCCCCATTGATTTCAATGGTGCTTAGTCATGACTAACTTAGTTTGGATGCTGCCCACTGCATACAAATGAATAGATGATACATTTTGGTCACACTCCGTTAATTCAGGTATTTTTAACGAGAAGGCATTCACAAAGATATCTGATAAAAATGTATCCCAAAAACTGAAGCTAGGTTAAAATATGCTGTTACTTGCTTAAAGAAACACATCACCGAAACAGAACACATGTAAATCATAGGAGAACTTCCAGATTCTTCTCAGGTGCAAACATGGTAACATATGGAACAGTAAGATAATGATATAGGTCAGGGGTCCCCAACTGTGGTACTGAAGATGTTGCTGAACTACAACTCCCATCATCCTTAGCTACAATTTATTGTGGAGCACAACAGGTTGGAGTACCCCTAGTATAAGAGCATCTACTGGTTGGAGTTGTTCCCTAACAAACTGCAGCATCCTTAAAACATAATGTGATGTTATATAGAGTTCCAGCATTCTTTCATCTTTTTGTTTTATGTAGTAAGTAGCAGAGTAAGCATGTACATGGAAAGGCTGTTTAACTCTGTCATTTTCCAGCTCAAAACAACCTCCCCCTCCCCCCAATTTTCCCTCCATAGGTGAAAAAGCAGCTGGGGGGGTGATTTTCAGCTACAAAGGAACCTGAGGGCAAATGGTTAAGCAGCCTCTCTTCCCACCATTCTTCTGCTCAGATATAGATTGTTCCCAGATGGCTTTGTGTTCGTGTTCGTGTTCGTGTTCGCTCTCTCTCTCTCTCTCTCTCTCTCTCTCTCTCTCTCTCTCTCTCTCTCTCTCTCTCTCACACACACACACACACACACACACACACACAGAGCTGAAAACAGAGTCCATACAAGTATTTTCTGGATACCAGTCATTGTTAATCAAAAGCATAACATAAATGTGTTAATGCTGTTAATCAAAAAGCATAATATAAATGTATTGTGGCTTAATGATCAGAAATATAATATGCACTGGCACATATATTGGCACACGTGCGCGTGCGTACACACACACACTATCTGACTTGTCAGTCACTGCAATAGAGATGCCATCAGATGCAGTTAAATTGGATGTATGTTAGAACTTTTGGATCCATGCACTCGGGACACTGGCCACAGGAGGCCTCAACCTCAAAGACAGCACATGACATGTCTGCAGCAGCCAATGCTTGACTGCAGAATACTCCATCACAGACCCTCTATAACTGTTACAGCAGCTGCTGTACCATCCATTTAACATCAGAGCAACTCAAGCAGAAGCCAAAACAAATTTACATACATACATACATACATACATACGAAAGAATTGTGGAACTCTGCCCACCTCACACCTTTTTCTTCAGAGTGGTGTGAGGGAGAGAGCAAAGAGTCACCCAACTGTCATGCCCTCCTCCCTCAGGGGCCCAAGGACATTTGTCTCCCCGCTTTCAACTGCAGCTATGGCCATGCGTGTAATTTTTGAGAGGATATTCTCATGGCAGAACAAAATGCTTGGGCCATTGGTCATGCAGTAGCTTCACAGCTCTCTTCATTGCTTTGAAAAGAGTGCTTCAAGGGTAGGAATAGATTCTGATTATCTGAGCTTGTTATTTTAACAGATATAGAGGTTGTGCACATGACTTCTTCCTAGACGGACGGGGAGACCAGACAGGGAGGCAGGCAGGCATGCGATCTCCCTCCTCACTTCGCTCTGCCACTCACTGTGGCACACAAGCAGCACCACAGTGAGTGGCAGAGGAGGGAGCCAGAAAAGGAAGTCCTCCAGCATCCCTCAATGCACTGCTCCAGGAGAGCGGTGCACTGAGGGATCATCCCTCAACCAGGCACTCTTGCTGCCCAGCTCACTGTATGCCCAGGCTGCATGAAGCCCAAGCATGCACATGACCCTGGCGCCGAGATTAAGAGCATGCTTACAACTTAACTCTGGCTAAAGGCTGGGGCAAAAGATAGGGTTAGACAGGGTGGGAGCACCGGGCTTGGAATGATCCCAGTGCTTCCCATGAGCAGCCTAAACCAGGCTGGGCTGCCCTGGCCTGGGTTAGGCTGTTCGTGAGAATACCTTCATAATGTAACATATCCAAGACCTAAAACAACATGCACAACTGTAACTGGGTGGTTCTTTCTAGCTAGGCAGCTCTGTCCAGCACTTAGAGAGTGCCATGTCTGTGCCGAAGGTAAATATAACAGAGGCCAGCAAAATCATCTGCCCACCAGCTTGATGGGTTGCTAAAGCGAAAACGGCTTCTCAGGCCTGCCTGGCCGGCACAACAAATCAACTTAGCAAGCATACATCTAGCAGCCGTGCAGCCTCTTGTGGAATTAAGCAAAAGTGAGAGAGAAAAGCCAAACACAAATTGATCAAAATACATTAAACCCAAATACAAGCCCCTGGCCTGTGCATAAACCTACTTTCTTTGCAAAGTCCTGCTCCTGCAACCCACAGCATTTTTCACCATGATGAAGCTCAGAGTGGGCACAATAATGCACCCATATGCAATAATTTGTAGGACCAAGGTCTATTGTGCCTAGCAGGCGTGATAAATAATAGCAAGCCATCAGTTGTGGAACAACGAGGTTTACATTAATGAGGGATCACTGTTATGATATAGCTTTCTTATTACCAGAATAGTTTAATCAGAAGATTTACTTAGTCAGTACAGGGCTTTCCAGCTCAAGCCCTTCGTCCTTTCCAGCACCCTAGCTTTTCGGTGTGAATGCTGAAAGTGTCTTGTGGTGACACCCCAGCAAGCTGTCTCTCATCAGCCCTTGCTGTGATGCTCCTAACTCTTCCACTCCAGGGAATGATTTCATACTTGATGCTGCTAGAAGATTAAAGCTGTTCTCATTTTCTACTCTTAGCCAAATAGATGCATAAGCAAGCTGTTTGATTGTTTCACTGTCACCACTGTGGTACAATATTACCTTGCATTTTTGCAGTGCTTTACTGTAAGCAGTCTAATAGTGGTCATTTGCAAGTCAAATGCAGAGGAAAGGTGGAAGAGAGGTTAAGAAAGGTAGGCTGTACAGGACGTTTCTTTACAAGTCCCTATTCTGCAAATTACCAGGAATCCAGTGCCTTTTGTCCAGGGCAAGAGGTGATGTGAACATTAGGAAATATTTTCTATCACTGGAGGGAAAAGATCAGGATTCATTATCCTAAGTGTCCTTAAGCTCCAGTGGCATTTTTTATTTTTCCCAGATATTGCCAGTCTGAATGAGCACAGTAAAAAGAATATGCCAGTCCAAGAAGATACAGTGCAGTGTAGTTGATTTTTATATACCATCCCTCATGCAGAATGCCACAAAACAGTTCACAGGGACAGAAATATAATACTTTACAGAGCTTGGTGCGGTGGCTCCCAGAATGGCAGAAAGGGAAAATGACATATGGAAATGTAGCCAAGAAAAAGGAAGAGATGCAATATAAAAGGCAATAAAGATGCAGGTAAGTATCCTTGGGGACAAGTCACAGTCAAGGATGCGGCAATAGTGTTTAGTGTCAATCTGAGACAAAGACAATAATTGATGAGCAAAATTAACTTGGAGACATAAGTGATCACTAGTAGACAGGCTGGGTAACCTTTTGGCATCAAGCATATACCAAGAAGCAATGAGCGAGGGCGGAGGGAAGCTTGTGTCTCCATAGCACAGTTTCCTTTTCTCCTTTCTCCCACTGCTGCCCTAACCCTGATAAAGAAGCAGGCACTATGAAAGGGCTCTCCCTACAACAACTAACCTGTAGTAGGCAAGCAAGCTGGCCAGAATTTGTTGTGGAATGATGAATTTCATCTTGTGAGCTGACATCCTGTGAATATAGCCAAGAACACAAAAGTTAAACAGTAGAGGCCGCGTGTTTATTATTGGTCCTATATGCTTGCAACACATTTCATTCCAAATGATGTGAATAAATCTGCTGATGGAGCGGTGAATAGAGAATCCTTTCTTGGGGAAGAGAGCTGGACTGCCACCTGAAGTTCTGGTTCTTTGTGGACATGAGGTTCTCTGGGCCAGTTTCTATGTTCAGTGGAATCAACTGGTAGAACTCTTCTTAAACAATATCACTTTCTGCTGCACAAGGGGAATCAGATCTTTTGAGTGATTCCTCCAAGCGGGAGTGGGGGGAGCAAACCACCTTTATATAGAAGAAATAACATGTCAAAAAGAAGGCTCAATTAAGGTTTAAATGTTCAAGGAGATATTTGTGTGTGGAGGGGACATTTAAACATGCAGCCACCGACCTGTGGCCTGGAATGGTATGGGGCCATTTTATTCTACAGGAGCTTTTCCACACAGGGCTTCAAGTTTGCAGCTCCCCAGAATGGTGGGTGTACGTTCACATATCAGTCAGATCTTCCCCGAAGTCCCGGCAAGCTATCAGGGAGCACTTCACACATGATTTGGGTTTTTCCTTGCATGTTAGAGTGCAGCCCGATGTATATCCAGGGTAAAAGAAATCCTCCACTTTATGTGCCGGGTTTTCTTGGGCAACTTCGAACTCGCAGTAAAGCCTCATAGTCAACTCATAGCAAAGTTTGAAAATGCTCCGGCATGCATTGTCCATGTAGAACAAATATTCAGTTGGAGCTAAATCCAACAACTCATTCCAAAATACAAATCACCTTGCTGGAATACTAGGTCAGTCATTGAGGCGTTTCTCACGATCGGCTAAAATCAGGCTAGGGGAGCCTAGCCCGATTTTAGCGGACCGTGAGAACCACCAGGCGAGCCTGGTTGCCTCACAGCAGGTAACCCACTTCTGCAACCCTCCCCTTAGCCCAGGTTAGCAGAGCAAGCACTCCGCTAACCGGGGTTTCTGGATCGTGTGTTGCCGTGCTGTGCCTCCTCATGAGGAGACCCCCGGCCGGGAGGATAAAAAGCAGCCTCCCAGCTCGGGGGTCTCCCCAGCATGCTCTGTGCATTTGTGCAGAGCATGCTGGAACTCCTGGGGGCCACACGGCCCCCGAACCCCCAAGCCCCCGCCGGCTCCGTCACAGAGCCGGCTGTTGTGTGGGCGGCCGATCCGGCTGCCCAGGAAGGGCTTAATTATTGTCTGTGGAGAGAGCAGGCTTAGCCCGCTCTCTCCACAAACCCTCTGGAGGCGGGTCTCACCAATCATGAGACACGCCTCATTATGTACTGGAGGAAGTAACGTTTAAGAGAGCTGGTCTTGTGGTAGCAATCATGACTTGCAATTGGAGCAGAAGCACTGGAAGTGGGGGCATGATGGGATCCCTCCCCCCTGCTTTTTAGCAATCTAAATTGCCTTCCAAGCTGCTATTAGCCCCACAGGAGGAAAATAAAGGTATTTTACCTGGTACCTGTATTTTTGTCCCTGCTGTAATTCTTCCCAGTGAGGCTAACAGAAGCTTTGGGGGAAGAGTTAGATTGAGAAAATGGCACTGGAGGAAAGGGTCCTTCTGGAGTGCTGATGCTTTGTAAGCACTGAAACCATGGCTACTTGAAAGTTAAAAGAAATGTTAGGAGACGACCTGGTCACGGATTTCCTGCATCTTGCCTATTTTGCTGCTAAGCCATCATGGAGATTCACATATTGGATGAAACAAATCCCTATGGGTTTTGCTTTAGAGCTAATTTTATTTATTTAATTTTATGAGCTACTAATAGACCTAATCTCTATATTAAAGATAATCATGTGGTACAGCCCTCCTAGGACCAGAACATTTCTAAATGAAGCTCTCTCAGTCCCCTGAGAGCAGGAGAGGAGGACAACTGAGGTGCTCATGGGCATCATGTGACCACAATTTGGTCAAACCAAGCATATACCAAACTAAGGGTGACATATTATTAGTGGCAGAAACAGTGTGAATCCTGAAAACAGAATTACCAAATAGTTTCATGTGCCATACATCTCTTTGTCTCTATAGTTTTTCCTAAGTTTGACCAAAGTGAAGCTCTCTAGCAATTCAAAGGGAAACAGAGTATTTTAATAATCTGTTACAAAGGTGATGACTTCATCTCTTCATAGTGTTGCCTCATTACATCACTTACTACTAGGTTACCCCTTGTGTCCTATGAAATTACCATTTAATGCCAGCAGTTAGTGCTTTGTGTCTAGGGAGTAAACAATCCCTGTTTCCAATCTACCTGTTAAAAATCTCAGTAATAATTGCCACAGCCCTCTTTCCATCTCTCTGTAAGGGGTAGGTATGGGGATGGGGGTAGGGTAGGAAATGCACAGCTTTTAAAAAGGCAACCAAGAACAAAAGAATACTGGAGAGGTAACTCACATGTATACTCTGAGGTAACTCACTAAAGGTAACTCACTAAAAAGTTCCAGAAGGCTAATTTGCACTTGTGTTTTACAATTACACTTCCATGCAGATACTATGGCCACATTCGCACACAGTGTGGAACTGCAGTTGCATAGGCCAGAGGTTTCCCTACCATTATGTCTGAATGTGTGCCACACATTCCTGCCCATCCAGCGACCCAAAGTTGCTCTCCACAGACTCTAATTTGAACCCTCAGTTCGTAGTGAATTTCATGGCTCATAACTGGGGTTCCAGCTGCAGAGTGTGTCATCTGAATGCAGCACTGGAGGGTGCATTTGGTGAAACCAGAGTTGAAGGAGGAAGCTCCTCCCTCTCTCTGGGTGTGATTGGCTATGTGGGCTGTCCTTCAGGCAAGAAGGAAGTCTGCATAGCCAGTTCTTCCTCCTCTCTGCAGCCTCCAGAATGAAGAGAGCCTGCATTATGTGCGAATACAGCCTTAATCTTTGTTACTATATCTTTGGCACACATGTAGAATAGACAAACTTCACAACATTAGTTATCTGATATTGTCAGGTACATGATGGTTGATTTATGTGAAATAAGCATAATGGATATACCATTGCAGCAGTTGGAAAAGAAAGAAATGTATTTCTAATGTCTGCAGCTGCAGCACAGCTATTTGCTAGCATGAAACCTGATCTTTTGTTAGCTCTGACAAGTTCTGTCTTTAGTATCAGCAAAGGGAGCTGCTTAGTGGCTTTTGTTGTTGTTGCTGTTGTTGCTATTTAAAAAAACCAAAACTTGGATATAAATTGGGCTACACTAAACTACTACATTGTTTTCAACATGCAATGAAAAACCCGAATTGTGTATGAAGTGCTCCCCAATAGCTCACAGGACTTCAGGGTAAATTTGGCCAATATGTGTAGGGATGTGCACAGAACCATCTGGCCTGGTTCAGTCCGGCCCCCATCGAACCCCCCCCCGGTCTGGGGGGTCCACGATTTTTTATTTTTAAAAATAGAGATAAATACCTGTAGCCCCTTCGGGGGGCTTGCTGTGGGTCATGGGGGGGTCCATGAGGGTTCCCCCTCCCCTGCTGACCTCCCTCATCACCACCATGGCCAGGGAAGGGTATTTTGGGCCCTTTTGGGCCTCCTTAAAGGTGAGCAGCGGCCAATTTGGCCACCACTGCGCATACCCAAATGCCCTCTGCAAAGCCTAGCATGACCTATGGCCTCACAGAGGGCATTTGCGCATGCACGGCAGTGGCCCAAATGGCCACCACTCACCTTTACAGAGGCCCAAAAGAGCCCAAAATACTACAGTTACCCAGCCGCAGTGGAGATGAGGGAGGCTGGTGGGGGGAGGGGGAACCTTCACCCCCCCACACTGCCTACAGCAATCCCCCAGAGGAGCTACAGGTATTTATCACTAATTTTTAAAATTAAAATATATATACAGACCTGTCCGGCGATTTGGTTCCGGTCCGGACGGAACCGGGGGGGTTGATCCAGAACTTCCGGACTGAACTGCTGGACTGGTTCGCACATCCCTAGATATGTGAACACAAACCCTCTGTTCTGGGGAAGATGCGAGCTAAAAGCCCTGTGTGAAAAATTATATGCTACAAGCTAAGCAATAGCTTTTTCCTGGAGTCCTCTGACTCCAGGGCAAAAGGAAAAAGCTATTGCTTAGCTTGTAGCATAGAATTTTTGGCCCAAGAAGAGTACTAAATCAGAGAAATAGGAATGGACCATGTAAGTGTGCTAGTTCATACACAGTTGTCCCTCACCAACCATAGGTTGCAGAATGTGCGCTGTCCATGTGTTTTTCAGAACAAATACAAGAGAAAGGTTTAAGATAACTTCACTTGTGAGACAAAGAAAAGAGGCACTTGGAGATCAGTATAGAACTTGCTGACTCACACGCAGGTACAGGAACAGGAAGGAGAATAGAAACTCCTAGCTAGCCCAACCAGTACTGAGGAAGCTACAGTGCCCCCTCTGGCTTCATAGCAGATTACATGCAAACTATACACAGTAAGTTAGGCTTCAGCTGTTGCATATCTCAACACCCCTTCTCAACAGCTGCGATGTATTCCACTTCTGAAGAAGAAAGTGCTACTGAAGCTTGTTTTCTGCTGGCCCAACTGATGAGTCCCCTTCCAAGTAAAAACAGATAAACTACAGGTAGATTTTCTATCAGAACTGTCTCCAGCCCAATCTGCATCCACATATCCCGTTAGGTTGCATTCAGAAGTTGCTGGAAGTTGTAGCTTAAGGTGTAAAGTTCCTTTTAGGTAACATATAAACCGTTTCACTGCATTCCAGTCCTTCTGACTTGATGCTGAGACCTTCCTGTATAAGATCACAATTACTGCTGCAATGTTGGGTCATGTGACAGTGGCAATGTATAACAATTTCCCAATTACTTATCTATATTGTTGGTTGTTTGGCAACAATGTACTCTGTTCTTTGCTCTCCTTTAAGTAACTGGTTTCCATGGGAGTACTTACTGCCTTTGCATTTTTCGTTTCAAAGTCCTCTATTATTTCTTCTATTTTGCAGCTTTGACTAAGGAGGTAGTTCCCATCATCTTCTCTATCTCTCTGTATTCCCAAGTAGTGTGTTATGTTTCCCAGATTTTCCATTTCAAATTGTTGATTTAATGCTTTCATTATTCCACTGCCATCCCCTTATCAGTAGGTCATCCACAAAGACCAGAAGAAAGATCCATCGATTGTCCACTTTCTTCAAGTATAGGCAAGGATCTGCTTTACCTCTGGTGAAGTTTTCATTTATGAGTACTTCATTTATTTTTGCATTTGCAAATTTTTGCATTTGCATTTGCCCTTGCAGCCTGTTTAAGTCCATATATGCTCTTGTGCAACTTACTTACAAAGTCAGGTATTCCTGTATTTTTGAAACCAGGCGGCTGTTCCATATAGATTTCCTCTTTAAGTTTGCCATGCAAAAAGTCTGTCTTTACATCTAGGTGTTTGACATACATTCCTCTTCCAGATGAAACACCTACTAATGTCCTAGTTGTTGTGTACTTAACAACTGGGGCAAATGTTTCATCATAGTCTTCTCCAAACCTTTGTGAGTAGCCTTTTGCAACAAGCCGAGCTTTGTACCGCTCTCAGTTTTGCTTTCTTCATTAAATTTAATTTTGAATGTTCACTTACTGCTTTTAGGCTTTCTATTTGGTGACAATGGAGTAAGCATCCAGGTATTATTGCTGTGCAGGGATTTCATGTTCTCTTCTGCTGCCTTGGTCCATTTGTTGGCTTCCCCTTCTGGCATTTGCTGGATCTCTTCCCAGGATGGTGGTTCAGATAACCTATTGGTACTAGCTTTATATGACAGGCGGAGAGGTGGTTTACCTTTGTTTGTCTTGGATGATCGTCGTAGCTCAACGTCTGTTGATTCTGCTTGCCTCTGCATTTCAGTTGGTTGTATATTAACTTCAACCATTTGTTCAGAAAGTTCTTCTGTGTCTTTGGGTGGTAGTTCTGATTCTTGTAAAGTCATGACATCATCAGCAAAGCTTTCCTCAAATGTCACACTGTTACTAATAGTCACTTTATCTGTGTTTGGGTCTAGAATTCTGTATCCTTTGGAGCATTCATTGTAGCCAACTAGAATCCCTTCTACTGCTCTGTTTTGCAGCTTGGTACGTTTGACTTTTGGGATGTATACGTACGCTTAGAACCCAAATAATTTAATATGTCCCACACTGGGTTTTTCTCTATACCACAGTTCATATGGGGTTTTCTTCATTGTTGTGGAGAAGGACAAGTTTTGCAAATATGTAGCTGTGATTGCTGCTTCTCCTCAGTATTTTTCAGGTAGACCTGAATCTGTCAGCATGCATCTAATCATTTCTGTTAGGGTCCTAGTTTTGCGTACTATCACTCCATTCTGTTCAGGCATGTACAGGACGGTTTTGTGACACTCCACTCCATGAACTCTTTAAAAGCCCTCAATTTTCTTTCCTTAAAACGCTTTAAAAGCCCTCAATTTTCTTTCACCCCCATTGTCAGTCTGAAATATAAGAGGCTTGCACTGAAATCTGTTACTTGCCATGGATACATAGTCTTTATCTGTCTTTTATTTCTTCCCCAATTCCACGCAATTGTGCCACCACTTCCAGCATGGCATTTATGGGTTCTTGCATTTCTGTTCCTTTCCCAAGTCTCAGTTTGTACAGTTTCCTCAAAAGGAAGCATCTACTGTTCAAACCAGTTCTTTAATATAAATTTCTTAATGCATTCCACATGCCCTTCACTGTAGCCTGATCCCTTATGTGAATGAATTGGTTATCTTCCATTAGTAGACTGATGGTTGCCTGTGCCTGTCTGTCTTTTCTATCCCATTCTTGGGGATTTGCTGCTGGTCTGACTGTGTTAGTAACCTCCCACAAGTCATCCTTCGTTAGAAGCATTTCTATTTCTAACTTCCATAGCTGATAATTTCATTTATTCAGCTTTCCCACAGAGAGCTTAAATTCAGAGCTGCAAGCCATTTTTCTTTTGGAAGAAATCCTAGCTTTACTTACTTGTATTCAGCAGGCTTCTTCTCAGAGGGTCTCCATGTGGTTTCTGCTCTTTCCAGGCTGCTTCAAGGTCATTCTGGGCTTTATACTGGGTTGCTCTGAAGAAGTCTGGGCACCATAACCTGTTGCAGAATATGAGCTGTCTGTGTGGTTTCAGGACAAACACCAGAGAACGGTTTAAGATAACTTTACTTGTGAGATAAACAAAAGAGGCACTTGGAGATCAGTATAGAACTTGCTGATTCACACACAGGTACAGGAACAGGATTCAGAAGGAACTCCTAACTAGTCCAACCAGTACTGAGGAAGCTACAGTGCCCCCGCTGCCTTCATAGCAGATTACATGCAAACTATACACAGTAAGTTAGGCTGCAGCTGTTGCATGTCCCAACACTGTGAGGGTTCCGTTCCTGGAAACCCTTGCAGTTGGCAGATTCACAGTAGATGAGCCATTGGTTTCAATGGCAGATGGTTAGGGGAATCATGGTCGCAAAGTAACTGAAAACAAGGTAAAAAATTGGGGGGGGGACCAAAACCCTGACCCCCTTAAATGTCTCCCTGATCCCTGGAAGTGACTGCCAGAAATCACCCCTGGACTGCCCAAAATCACCCCAACCCCCCAAATCACCCTGACCCCAAAATTAACCAAAAACCCCTCCCCATTTTTTAAAACCCATCAAATCACAGATACTCTGGGCATGTTTGGCGAGCGAGTTCACAATTTCCCAGTCACAGATACACAAATCCGTGATTGGGGAAACCACAATAGGCGACTGTATAAGAGTATTGCTTTGAGATTTCAGCTATTGAAATTTAAGTAACAAAAATAGAATTATCTTATAGATTTTTGCAGGCTATTTTTGAAAAATTACCTGTAAAAACTCTAATCTAATATTTTTAATTATTTAATATTTTTAATATTAAATAATTATATCTCAAATATTTTTCTATTTGTAGTTTTTTTTTAAATGTTTAGTATCCATAAATTCCTTTCCCGTAAACTGGTACAATCATATGAAAGTACAGTATAGCAGACAGTTAAAGTCCTTGAAACCATCTTTGGCTTTCTGATTCCAACTGAACATCACAGCTTTGAAATAAACAGAGAAATAACAACAAAAAACTGTGCATCCTACTTGTTACTAATTCTCAGAGTAATGTACCCTACCCACCTGTATAAGTCTAGAGAAATCTGGGTATTGTTAAAAAGGCCTTTTGGTTATTCTTAATGTCTGTGTGCATAATTACAAATCAAACATATTCACATTATTAACTTTTATAAGTTTATTAGTCTCAGTGCTAATGAAACCATTCATCCTTTGCAAATGCACATGGCTCCCTAATGAAACTTCACTAGATGGGAAAGCAGTTAAGTGAGTACATCCAAACGTTTATGCCAAATTCTGTTTGCTGCAACAAAGAGGAAAGACCAAATTGCTTTGAAGCAGCTCTCTACAAACAACAAATTAATGCAATCATATCCTCTCCACAAAAAGGATTTTAGGTAGGCAGCCACTTGTACTATAGAGCTATAGCTGTATTCTTCCAATGCAATGCTTAATCATACTGTCTGCTGAACAAAATGAGTTTCAAATGCATATTTTTCATCATTGCTGTACTATTTTAAACATTTTAAAAACAGATTTGGAAAGTGTTGATGGAACTCGGGGGTGTTTGTTCAGTACCCCCCAGTTTGAGTGAATGTGGGGAATTTAGCTCAAAAGAGAAAACCGTTCCAAGCAGTTTTAATTTGTGCAAGTGTATGAACTCAAGAAAGTCGGTTTGAAAGAGAGGTTTTAATTAAATTAAAAGAGTTTATTGTGAGACAAACAAATAAAAGCAATAAGACTAAGTTACTAGGTGGCCTTAATGTAAAGGCAATACAAATATGTTTTAAATTTGACTATTGTAATAGGGATGTGTAAACCGGCTCGATATCAAGCCGGTTCGGTTTGATAGTCCGGGGTCAAATCGAACCACCCACTGTTCGGTCCGACCCCAGACCGAACACCCCATGACTGTTCGGGGGCTCACAGACTTTTTTTTTTTTTAAAGTCACTTACCCCCTAGGGACAGTTGTTGGAAGCGGTTGGGGGGGGTGTCTACAGAGATTTTCCCATCCACTGCCGGACTCAATGCAGCCTGAACCGGCCCGTTTGGCCGGCTCTGTTCAGGCCTGTTCAGGCCTTCCTTCTTCTGTGCTGTGGCCACTTTGAACACTGCCGTGCCTGCGCAATTGGCCTCTGAGAGGCCTGGATCATGCCAGGCCTCTCAGAGGCCAATTGTGCAAGTGCAGTGGCCTCCAAAATAGCACCACACCAAGGGGGAAGGCCTGAAAGGGCCAAGGAGCTGGTTCGGCCTGCATTGAGGCTAGTGGGGGGAGGGAAAACCTCCACAGACCCCCCACTCCCTGCCACCTCCAACAACTCCCCGAGAGGGGGTAAGTGACATTAGAAAAAATAGGGGGGAAAGGTCCGCAAAGACTGAACTGAACTGGGGGTAATGGACTGAACTGACCCGGTCAGGTTCGAGTCTGGTCCGGACTCGAACTGAACCAGGCCAGCCGGTTCCATGCACATCCCTATATTGTGAGGCACATTTAGCTTAAAGTTCCAGATAATGTGTAAATTCCCAGGCATGCAAGAGAGAGGTGCTAAGAGAGGGGGAAGGGGGGAGTTTGAATCGAAGTGATAAATAGGGGTCCTGAGAGCCGAACAACCGCTATATTGTACTGTCTCTAAGTATATATTCTATACTTAGAATATTCTATATTCTATACGCTATATACGCTATATTCTACTGTCTCTATACTGTCTCTAAGCAACGGGGCTTCGATCAGCGGGAGACTCACATCATTGGGGGACAGCAAGGTGGAAGGCAGGAGGGTTGCAGAGGTTAGCAAAAGGATGGATGCCCACGATATAGGTATCTCGGTGGGCCCAGCTCACTACGCCTGCTAGGGATGCTGGCTGGAAGGGCACATGGACCAATCCAGGTAGTGATTTCAGCTTGGATTGCTCCAATGGAGAGGGGGAAACCAAGGCAGTCTGCTGGAGTTCTTGTTGCAGTGGAGTCCCAGGTGTAAAGCACAAGAGAGCATGGAGATGTTTTGCAGTTCAGTCCTGAGTTGGAAAGACAAGGGAGCACACTTGTTGCGATGTTCTGCAGTTGGAGTCTCCAGTGATAGACACGGGAGAGCACACTGGGTCATGGAGACAGGGATACTTATAACCCAAAACGTGTCTTGGAAGCATATTTCTTTTGTCATACTTTATTGAATAAAAGAGTCCAGACAGGCTTTTTCGGAATGCATTGTGTCTGATCATCCTTCCTGAGTAGGAAGGTGTGCAAATCACCTATTGTATGCAAGGCTGCTTGTAATGAAAACTATAGTATGCAGGTGTGTCAAAAGAGTATCTTGTGCTGGAACTGACTTTCCCAATAATTCTATCAAAAGTTTCAATGTGCACCTTTTCAAAGTTATGTCACTGACATCCCTGTTTTGAGGGAGTCTGCTGCTGCACGTGTCTTATCTGCCTTCCCTTCCTGGCCTAATTGCTTCATTAGCATCAGTGGTTCTCTCTTGCAAGATGATGAGGGGAGCTTTAGAGTTCATCCTAAGTCCAAAATGAGCTTGGATGCCAGATAGCTCACTATAGCTAGTTCTAGAGCCTGCTTAGCTGGGCCCCCACATAGGGAGAGGGGATGTGAAGCTAATACCCTTTCCAATTTGTATTGCTGGTGTCCAAATCTAGGGGCAACCAGTCAACTGCTAATTAAGCGACTTATCCTCATGTATCATATAAACTGGGAGCTCACATTGTGGTGCAGCTCCTGAGCATAGCATAAGTGCAATCTCCAAGCCTGGAGATGCAGCTGTAAACAGGGAGGCTTCTGGGAGCTGAGCAGAATAAGCTCAGCTAGTAACATTATACAAACTCTTAAAGGTTCAGGAAGGTCTCTGTGGTACAATGCACTTTTCACCAGCTTAGGTTCATGTACTGGCTGGGGCTGTTCCTGGACTGGGATTGTCTGGACACCAAGCCAGGGTAAAATATAGATTAAATTACTACAATGTGTTGTATATGGATCTGCCTCTGAAGACTACTAGGAAGTTTCAACTGGTTCAAAATATAGTTGTGTATATGATTCTCATTTCACATTTTCACTATGCATTTGCCTGCGGTGTTATCCAAACCACACAAAGGCTCTGAAATGATGTTGTTTATATGGATGTGCACAGTAGGAATCAAACCATTGGGTTAGCATGTGATTCTGCTTCTTGATGCAAGCCAGGCTTCACTTTCTGGTTATAATGCAAAGTCTTCACACACCTGCTGGTCAACCCCCTCTCCACCCATTGTTCCCCTAAGTATCCTGGCAGAGATGCAGTGAAAGAGACGAAACTTTTGTGCCCATCATGGGGTCTTTCATGCACTGTCTCTCCAAGGAACATCACCCCCAGTACATTGGAAATTAAATACACGTATTCCCCATTATTCACAGTCCCACTATTCATGGTTCCATGTATCTGTGGTTGGGAAACATACCCGACCTTGCTGTTCATGGCATAGAGTCCCACATATCCGCAGTTTTCGGCACAAGGATTCGTCCATATATGGTCATGGCCTTCCTGAACGTTCTTATGAGTTGCGAGAAGAGGTTGGAGAAGGACAAAGGAGTGATTTGCTGTGCTATTTTTGTATGCATGTTTTGTTTTAAAAACACATTTTAAGAGCACTTGGCAGCCTTGGGTAGCCTTTGGTATCCTCAGGGAGCCATTGAGAGCCTTTTGGAGCCATTGCTCTTGAGCTTGAGGAGCCTTCCCAAGCCTGTGGGAGCCCTTTGGAACCGTTGGGAGCCTTTCCTCTGGAAATGCCTGTGGAGCTTCTTGGAGGGACCTCATCCCGTTCTGTGCAGCCCTGGTAAAATCCTAATTATAACTTTAATTTCAATGTTTAAGAAATTCAATTTTTTATTTAAAAATTCAAATAAATTATAGTAGTGTACTATACCATATAACTGTAGTTGATCTAAATAGCAATTAAGAGAACGTCTTCTTCGCTATGAACCACATCGCCCATTGAGATCATCTGGAGAGGTTTGTCTGCAGCTGCCACCGGCTTGTCTGGTGGCTACTCAGGGATGGGCCTTCTCCGTTGCTGCTTTGGAGCACACTTCCTGCTCAAATAAGAGCCTCCCCATCTCTTACAACTTTTAAAAGGGCAGTCAAGACACATTTGTTTACCCAGGCTTTTAATTAGATACTGTTTTAATTGTGTTTTAATAGTTTTAACTTTTTAGTTTTAATTGTTGAAATGCTTTAATCTTTTATTGGCTGTTTTTATTGTTTTGTGAGCTGCCCAGAGAACTTGAGTTTTGGGCAGTACAGAAATGTATTAAATAAATAAATAAAATAAATTTTAAATTTAAAGTACTGTACTGTACAATACCATAAAAATTGATTTTAAGTAGCCATTGAAAATTGATTTTAAATACTGTACCCATTGAAAATTGATCTCAAGTAGCCATTGAAAATGGATTTTAAATACTGTATTGTAGCCATTAAAAATTGATTTTAAGTATCAATTGAAAACTGATTTTAAATACAGTTCTGTATTTTGAAAATTGATTTTCAGCATCCATTCTAAATTGATTTTAAATATCAGTTACAGTACTGTGCTGTCCTGTATGGTACTTTCCAAAAGATTAGAGGGGGAAGGTGTTGTCTGGCACTATTACCGTGCTGTACTGTACATTATTGTACACATTTTTCCTTCCTCCACAGTCAAAATGAGCAAGTGCACAGCAGACAGCTCTGCTGAGGGGAGTGGCAAAAGGTTTTGCAAAGTGTTGCCCTTGAGTGAGAAAGTGAAGCTGCTGGACATGCTGGTTCATGGGGACAGCGTGGCATCTGTTGCACACCATTATGGCATCAATGAGTCCACTGTCTGCTCCATCAAGAAAACGGAAGCCAGTATCCAAAAAAGTGTGGTGTCTCAGAGTCTCAAGGTGGCATTCCATCCAAACAATCCCCACATGGAACTGGTGGGAAAAGCCCTCAGCCTGTGGATAGAGGACCAAGACCAGAGGATCGTGCCACTGAGAGGACCACTAATCCTCGAGAAAGTGCTGTGGCTCTACTGGCGGTTTGCAGTGGAAGGTGGTCCAGTGGCAGGAACACTTGAAGGCACTGAGTGCAGTTTCCAAGTGAGCAAGGACTGGTTTGAAAGGTTCAAGCACTGCTACAGCCTCTACAACATAAAGATGGCGGAACATAAGACAGCACAATGATATCCAGTAGAGTTTCAGCAGCTGGTTGAGTCAGATAGTACAGGCCAGAGCAGGTCTGCAATGCTGATGAGATGGGCCTGTTCTGGAAGCAGATGCCATCCCACTCCTTCATCAGTAAAGAAGAAAGAACTGCTCCAACTTTCAAAGCAGCCAAGGACTGCCTCACTCTTCTGGTGTGCAGCAATGCTGCAGGGGACTGCATGTTCAAGCCCAGGGTCCTGTACTTAGCACAGAACCCTTGTGCCCTGAAAGGGAAGAATAAAAACCATCTTCCCATCTTCTGGAGAGCCAACAGGAGAACATGGGTGACCACAGTGATTTTTGCTGACTGGGTGAACAACTGTTTCCTGCATGAGGTGCAAACAGCTCTGGATTAACAATAAGGCAAAACAAGCACGTGCTTAGGGCATCAAGGGACGGTGGGGCACCACAGAGTTTCCCCCCTAGCTATTATGCCCTTAACTCTTTCACTGAACATAAGAACATAAGAACGGCCCTGCTAGATCAGGCCCAAGGCCCATCTAGTCCAGCATCGTGTTTCACACAGTGGTCCACCAGATGCCGCTCGAAGCCACAGGCAGGAGTTGAGGGCATGTCCTCTCCCTGCTGTTATTCCCCTGCAACTGGAACTCAGAGGCATCCTGCTTTTGAGGCTGGAGGTGGCCTACAGCCTTCCGACTAGTAGCAAATGATAGACCTCTCCTCCATGAAGTTATCCAAACCCCTCTTAAAGCCATCCAGGTTGTTGGCTGTCACCAGATCTCATGGCAGAGAATTCCACAAGGTGATTGATTGTGTGTTGTGTGAAAAAGTGCTTCCGTTTGTTGGTCCTAGATTTCCTGGCAATAAATTTCATGGGATGATCCCTGGTCCTAGTGTTGTGTGAGAGGGAGAAGAATTTCTCTCTATCTACTTTCTCCACACCATGTATGATTTTATAGACCTCTATCATGTCTCCCCACGGTCGTCTTTTTTCTAAACTAAACAGGCCCAGGTGTTGTAGTCTTGCCTCATAAGAAAGGTGCTCTAGGCCCCTCATCATTTTGGTTGCCCTCTTCTGCACCTTTTCCAGTTCTACAATGTCCTTTTTTAGATGTGGTGACCAGAATTGTACACAGTACTTGGTGTGGCCGCACCATAGTTTTGTATAAGGGCATTATAATAATAGCAGTTTTATTTTCAATCCCCTTCCTAATGATCCCTAGCATGGAATTGGCTTTTTTCACAGCTGCCGCACAGTCAGTCAACACTTTCAATGAGCTGTCCACCACGACTCGAAGATCCCTCTCCTGGTCAGTCACCAACAGCTCAGAACCCATCAGCGTATACTTGAAGTGGGGATTTTTTGTCCCAATGTGCATCACTTTACACTTGCCAACATCGAAGCACATTTGCCTTTTTGTCGCCCCCCTCCCCCAGTTTGGAGATATCCTTTTGGAGCTCCTCACAATCTGTTTTGGATTTCACTACCCGGAAGAGTTTGGTATCATCTGCCAATTTGGCCACATCGCTGCTTACCCCTACTTTTAGATCATTTTTGAATAAATTAAAAAGCACCAGTCGCAGTACAGATCCCTGGGAGAGCCCACTTCTTACTTCCCTCCATTGTAAAAACTCTCCATTTATCCCTACCCTCTGTTTCCTGTCTTTCAACCAGTTAGCAATCCACATGTGTACTTGTCACCTTATCCCATTACTGCTAAGTTTCCTCAGGAGTCTTTGATGAGGAACTTTGTCAAAAGCTTTTTGGAAGTCCAGGTACACTATGTCAACTGGATCACCTTGATCCACACACTTGTTGACACTCTCAAAGAACTCCAAAAGGTTTGTGAGACACGGTTTACCTTTGTGGAACCCATGCTGGTTCACTCCCAGCAGGGCCTGTTCTTCTATGTGCTTTACAATTTTATCCTTGAGTATGCTTTCCATCAATTTGCCTGGAACGGACATTAAGCTAACCAGCCTGTAATTTCCCAGATCACCCTGGATCCCCTTTTGAAAATCAGTGTTACATTTGCTACTTTCCAGTCCTCCAGAGCCTGATTGCAGGAATAAGTTATATATTTTGGCAAGGAGGTCGGCAATTTCACATTTGAGTTCTTTGAGGACTCTTGGATGGATGCCATCTGGCCCTGGCGATTTGTTAGTTTTCAGTTTTTCCAGACAGTTTAGAACATCATCTCTTGTCACTTCTATCTGACTCAATTCTTTAGCCTCCATCCCTGAAAAGTCTGGTTCAGGAACAGGTATATGCTCAGTATCCTCTGCAGTGAAGGCAGACGCAAAGAACTCATTCAGCTTCTCTGCAACCTCCATATCCTCCTTAATAATCCCTTTCACTCCCTCATTGTCTAATGGCCCAACCGCCTCCCTGGCAGGTTTCCTGCTTCTGATGTATTTAAAGAAGTTTTTATTACTCCCCTTGATACTTTTAGCTAAATGTTCCTCAAACTCTCTTTTCGCCTCCCTTATTGTCACCTTGCATTTCTTTTGCCACCTTGCATTTCCCTGCCACACTCAACTTTAGTCAATTTTTTATTTTTTTTTGCCGTGTTCAACTTTACTCTGCATTGTTAAGAAAAATATTTTCTTTGGCATGGTGAGCAACTAAAGTTTTGAGAAACTACTAAACTATGTATCTGAAGTAAAAAGTCATTGATTTGCAAAAGATTACTGTAAAGAGCAGTACAAAATATTGATAAAACTTCACGTAAAAGATCGTTGTATGTTATGATGTCTGACACTGAAGATGAAATATTTTTCTCAATCATTCCTTCTGTTGCGGCTATTTATAAGAAATTATAGGCAGTGGAACTGTTTTGTTTTACCATAAAAAATCTAGAAGAAAACTTTTAAAAATGGAAATAAATATTAAGGTATAAGTAAATAATTTGCTTGAGTCTTAATGTCTTGTCAGTAAAGTAACAGAGGGGGCCAAGGGGGGCACCATTGTTGGGCTGTGCTTAGGGCATCAGTTGCTCTTAATCCGGCCCTGGGTGCAGAGATATCTGGCCTCCAAGAACGTGGCCTTCAGCGTCGTCCTGCTGTTTGACAGTGCCCCTGGCCATCCTGAGGCCCTGCAGTTTGCACACCTGATCTTGGAGACTGCCTTCTTGCTGCTCAACACCACCTCATTGATCCAACCAATGGACTGATAGCAACCTTCCACTCCTACTACACTCTCTGCACCTTCAGAAGCCTGCTGGATTGCATGCAGTATGATTCCCCTCTGATGGCCAGCAATTGCTGGAGGAACTACAGCACCATGGACTGCAAAGAGAACATCACAGCATCCCTTTCAGTGATCAAGTCCCACACCTAGAATGCAGTGTGGAAGAAGTTGTGGCCTGGGGCAGGCACCTCTTAATCTACTGCAGCTGTTCCTTCTGTAGCTGATGAGGTGCAGCGGATCACCAACCTTGTGCACGCCATTGGTAGAGAAGGCCAAGAAGACATCCAGTCACATGATGCTTCTCCAATCTCATTTGGAGGAGCTCACAGAGGAAGAATTGGAGGAGATGAGCCAAGCAGCTCCTGAGAGTGAGGGAGAAGAAGAGGAAGAGATGCTACCCAAGTCCTTCACCACAAGGGGACTCTCTGAGATCCTGCAGCTAGGGACTTCCTTGTCGGACAGAGTGTTTGAACTTGATCCCCCGATGGAGCATAGCATCAAGTTCAAAAGGCAACTGGAGGCTGCTTTGCAACTTTACAAAGACACCTACTGGGCTCTGCAAAGCAAGACCAAGCAAAGCACGAGCACCATCACAGCTACAGCTGCTGCGGAGTGGCCATCATCACCAGAAAGCAACACCTGCACTTTCTGTGACTTCGAGGAGGAAGAGGATGATGATGGCAGCAATTGTGTCAGCAGGTCTGCTTGTGCAGGGCCTGCTTCTGCTACGTGATCTGTGCTCCAAGCAGAAGACTGGAGATGGAGTGCTAACTCCAGCACTGGAGTGAAGGAACTCCACTGCTTTTTAAATTTTGATTTTTGCTGCTGCTGGCCAGAGACAGGGAGAGAAATTGAGTGCTTCTAACTCCAGCAGTGGAACTGTGGAGTGAAGAAACACCCCCATGTGCATTGACTGGAACCAAAACCAATTCTGTGCCATCTCTTGGCCAACCTACCAACCTTACAGGCCGGGGGTTTGTGCCGCTAAATGTTGGACTTCAACAGTGGAGTGGGGAAACTTCACAATTATGCATAACTGGAGGAGCTGGGGACCACTGGAGCACCTGGAGAGTGGCAGAGCCATGGTGGCCAAGGTACAGTGCTGTGTTCCATCTTTATTTCTGCTTTTTCCCCCCTCTCTCTTTTTGTGTTTGTGGGGGGTTTTTTTGGTCTATTTTCCGGGGCTCTGGAATCTAACCTCCCAATTCCCATAGACGTAAGGTCTTGTTATTCTCAGTTTCATTATCTGCAACTGTAAGTAGGAACAGAATCCCGCACGCAATGAGGGCCACCTGTAGTAACAGTGATAATTATTAGAAGTGTCACCAAATTAAATAAATATTAGTCATATGAATTTTAGTTGATTAATTGTTCAATTATGTTTGCATACATTTTGTTGAAATACTAAAATAATGAATTTGCAAATGGATAAAAACAAGATGCAAGTTTTCTTTGTCTTACATTCCTCACAGTACTATGATAGAAGAAGCCCTCCAGAGATAGAAAAGGGTTAGAAACTAGGTGTGCTTTTTCCTTCTTCGCACCCCAGCAGTAGCGAAAGGGTGAAGATTTTTGCTCCTTTCTCCTAGAGGACTATTTACTTGCAAGAATATGTCCTTGAGCACTGCACAGCCCTCATGCACATTTTCCTGCATTCAGAGGGAGGAGAGAGCAGCAAAAGTTGCTTCCCCTCCTTCCATTGCTGCTGGGCTGCAGAAGAAGTACACCATCTTTGAGCCCCTGAAGCACTTCTTCCATTGTTGTAGGAGTATGGGGAATGTCAGCCTTTGTTTTTAGATGATGCACAAATGTGTCACAGCAGGCATCATCTTAGAAGAGTCATAGGAACATTGGAAGCTGCCATATACTGAGTCAGACCATTGGTCTATCTAGCTCAGTATTGTCTACACCAGGGATTCTCAACGTTGGATCCCCAGATGTTATTGGACTTCAGCTCCCATGATCCTCAACCAAAGGCCACTGTGGCTGGGGATTATGGGAGTTGAAGTCCAATAACATTTGGGGACCCAATGTTGAGAATCCCTGGTCTACACAGACTGGAAGCGGCTTCTCTTTCAGTCCTATCTTGGAGAAGCCCGAGAAGGAACTTGAAACCTTTTGCTCTTCTCAGAGCAGCTCCATCTTCACATGAGGTCTCCCATCCAAATGCAACCAGGGTGGACCCTGCTTAGCTAGGGGGACAAGTCATGCTTGCTACCACAAGACCAGCTCTCCTCTCTAGTCAATTTCTTCTATATGAAATTTCTTATATATAAGTCTATATAAGTTTTCTTCTATATGAAAGAAAAGAGGAATGCTTATCATCTACAATTTTTATTTTTAATAAACTGTCCGCCTGATTAATCAGGGGTACCTTTTTCATTGATTTAAGCTTTTAAACTGATTTATCTAACCCAGGGGTTCCCAACCTGTGGTCCTCCAGATGTTGCTGAAGTACCACTCCCATCTTCCCTAGCCACTATAAATTGAAACTGGGGGTGATGGTAGTTCTAGTTCAGCAACATCTGGAGGACCACAGGTTGGGAATGCCTGATTGAACCTATTAATCAATTAAACTTTACAGGACAAATAATTATGTGAGTGATGAAGCAATAAATCAGTTTATGCCCTTTACACATATCTCTAGCGGTGCTGTGAAGTCCAGCCCTATACCTTAAAGCCCCGAATACTAACAATGAACCAAAAGGTAACAGAGGCTCCACTTGAAGGAATCTGGAATCCTATATAGCCAGAGGAAATAACACCCACCTCCGTTCCATTGTCCTCTTCGTAGAACAGGGGGAAACCTGTGACATCAATGAGAAAGAGAAGGGAACATATGGCTATAGCTGAGGGAGCCATCCCAAAGCCAGGCCAGATGCAGACGCAGGGAAAAAAAACCTGGCTGCAAACCAAGTCCAGCATTTGGGAAGCACTGCAGCACGGAATACTCCTCTGCATACATCTGCTTGGTTTTTACAGTCTTAGCCCATCTAGCACTGAGTGAAACTTTGGCCAGTGATTATGATTTGTTGCAGTTTCACTTCTCCTTATTGTTTAATCTACCTTTTGTCTGCAAGAGCATTTCAGGAGTTCAATGATTTTAATGAGTTGCTTAAGCTGGGTGCATTTTGTAGCCACATTTTGAGTGTCACAGCAGTGAGCTCTTGGTGAAATATTTAAGATTTATTCCCTGCAGTTGAAAGGCTAGTTACATTTCTCTCTCTCTCTCTCTCTCTCTCTCTCGCTCTCTTTTTGTTTTTACTATCTGTTTCAAAAAGACATCTCAAAGAGATACCCTTATGTTTCCAGACTTCTAAACTATTGGTATCAACTCCCCAGAGCACAAGAATTGCCTTCCAACTGTAATCCCCCCCCGCCTTCTTTTTGAACTCTGTTAAAATTGTTCTGCTCTGGAAATGTAAGCTTTTTTATTATTATTCTGTAAAAGGAACCCTTTTCAGGATTTTGTTGTTGGTCTGTTTATTTGCTCCCCCAGCAGGAAATTGAAGAAAATATGCATTTAGCTTTTGAACTACGCAAATTATCTCAAATTTCCTCATTATTTTCCACACCGAAGTATGAACATTGTGCCTGTAGTAAAATATGTATCAGTAGGAAACAACAGAAAACATTCTTAAACCAGTGAAGTATTTACTTCTTTAAAAAAAAAAAAAATAGACATCTTAATCCTATTAACGGTAAATTATATTACCTATTGTGAGAGCAAACAAGAAGGAAATATTTGAAGCATGCAGTTAATTATGATACCAAGTGAAACATAATATTTATGCGCTCTCTGTATTGCCTGAACAATTTTTCTTTCACTATCTGTGAGTCATGCACTGATTGAAGGCTTGAAATGGATGATGAGAGAGAGAGAGAGAGCACTGGCATTCCTGCCCTGGAAGTTTCATTCTATAGATCATTAGCATTACAAGAAATATCACTGTCTATTCTTTTTTAATATGGGTAATTCTGCATGGTTTGAAGAGAAACATTCTTCCCATCTTCTGTGGGCAAGCTGACACCAGCAGTGCAATCACATTAGCAGATTATGGTGTGCAGGCTGAATCTGTGGAAGTAACTGTTCCTACATACAATAACTCAATGTGTGAATGCAGCTAGTCTTCACACTTTGAGAGTCAGCCATAAGCAGAAGTCCTAAAGATGTAACCCATACTAGTATCTATGTAATTGCCACTACTGTTTATAAACATACCAGAGGATTACAGAAAGCATGTGAACAGTTGGCCACTTGTAGCATCTAGCCACATGTACTGGTAGGGAGATTTATATCAAGGGGTGCTTAGGGATGCTATCAGACACCATGGTCAATCTATCATGCACCTGGATGGAAACACAGTAGGAAAATTACAGTTAACCATCATTTGTGGATGTAGTTAATGTGTCCTAGCTGACATACTGAAACCTCTTGAAATTGTTCTGTATAACGACTATCTTCTCATGATCCAATTCTCCATGCCACTGCAAATAGCCAATAAAGGCTTGCCACAGAATGAATAAAATCACTCTGTCACTGTACACAGAGAGCCTACCAGTGTAATGCACCCCATGAAGCAACTGAAAGTGGCCTACAGATGGTTGACATAACCACAGTACAAGAGTTACTTCTTTCCCACTGTTAATTGCTATTTACATGTAACATGCTTTAACTGCTCCTGTTCTAATCTTCTCATACCCATCTGGCCAAACTACAAATTACATGTAAATGCATCTTTAAGTCCTGATTGGCACATAATATATGGAAAAAATAGCTTCAGGAAAGAGTATTCAGAACAGAGAAGCTGCAGCTTTATTTTCCACTAGTGCTGCTGGAGCAGTTGGTTGGGGAACGATCCCTCAGTTAATCCACACGATCTCAGCTTCATGAGCTAACTCAGTTTCCTCTGATCCACCACTAGTCTTTCTCTTTCTTGTTCCATTTCCATTCTCTTGAGTTCCACTTGGAACTTCCAATGTTCTAGGTAATTGCCTCTGTGCTCTCACCTGGCCCTAGACCGGTTTATGGGTCTCTGAGTGTCTGTGGAGGAGTCCCTTCCCCCTGACCTCCTGTGGGTCAGCTAGAAGGTTCCAGACATATTCATCCACAGTCAGGTTACAGATTGGCAACAACATGGGACATTTTTACTCTTTCAGTGCCCATCTTTGGTTGGCAATTCTAATCTGCACTGGTGACTGTGGGTACAGAACAAGGGGATACATGGGCAACTTTCTACCTTTGTGGTTAGAAAGTTGTAGTTATATACTCTAACAAAAGCTGCAACTTGAATATGAATGTCCCCCACACCACCACCACCACACACACACACAAGCAAGAATGTATGTTTTTAATTTTTGCTGGGAGAGGTATTACCCCAGCCTTCTTATAAGAAGCAGTTATAAGACCCCCTTGAAGAAGCCCTTCTAGACCCCCATGATTTTCTGACTTTTCAGTGATCTGTGATTGTTTGCATGAAGTTCATGTTGAAGGGGCTCCAACAGTTTGCAGCTTGTGAAGTCTAAAGATTAGAACGTTTTATGAAAACATTATCAGTCTCTGAAAGATGAGAGACAGTTTCAATACACAAAGAGGACTTCCTGGATAAAGCAACCAATGGCTGCACCCCATATTTTGGAAGTAACATGTATTTTGGAAGTAAAGTTTACTCTATCCAGAAAATGAAAAGAAGATAAGATACACAGTTTAAGCATGTTAGCAAACAGGAAAAAAATTACTTCTGTACAATTAACTTCTGAGCTTTAAAAGGTGAATTTCACAAGGGCAAAAATATAATTACATCAAGTTCAATTGAATATTTTTTTTTTAAGTTAGAATCTTAATCTGCAATGCTGTGTATTATATTTACAGTTGAAAAATATGGTAACAATCAGGCAAATGAATGACCTCTAAACATTTAAAAAGCTTCTTCTTGAGTAAATGCCACCTTTGTAGATAATTAAATAACTGTCCCTATTTAATACTTTCTAGGAGATTTTCAGTAACCTAAGAGGCAATATCAGTCTCTTGGCCACTTTATACATTTCCTCTAGGGAACACAATTCAAAGCCACTTTCGAGTAGTTCCATCTCTTCTTCAATATTGTAAAGTTCTGCTCCAAGGCATGATCCAAAGGCACAAAGTGTAATGACCTTGCTGAAGCTAATTAGGCCTCAGTCTGTTCAGTGCTTAGAGGGGAGTTGTAAGTATGTCACTCTGGCTGCATTCGCATGTAACGAGGAACCTGTGGTTCCGCTCCCCACTCCCACCCTCCTGTCCGAATTAAACCATAATGGAGGGCAGGCTCTCTGCTGTCAAGAAGAATGCAGAGAAGAGAGATAACTAGCTGTGTGGGCTTCTTTCTTGTGTGAAGGACAACTCACACAGCCAATCACAGCCAGAGAAAGAGAGGAGTTTCAGACAGCCGAGCCTGCAGTTCAGCATTCACATGTAACTCATGCAGCTATTAACCTCGGGTTGGAGGGGATAAACTCACTACAATCCGAGGATTCAGTTTGACACCTTGGTTTAACCAGAGTTTAACCAAGGTGTCCTGCATTCGGTCGTACAGGTTTGGCAACCTCTGCCCCCTTAAATTTCGGTTTTACATTATGTGCGAATGGGGCATTTGAGTTCCATCATGGAAACAACACTGGACATAAATGCAAAAAAATAATAAAAATCATTATGTATAATATGTTAAACAGAATGTTAAATATCATGCACATTAATCATCTCTTTTGTCTGCCAATAAAATAACTTTCTAAGTGCTACTGTAACTTCCAATCTGATTTTGAACAGCTCAGGTCTGTATCCACATAGTACATTGTGCATTACAAATCATAGTAAGCTTTTAAACATGCTGAAGTTGATGATCCATAAAACTTGTCCTTTATTAAACAAATACTAATGGTTCTACAAGAATTCTAGGCGGAGGTGTTCTATAGCAGCTTTAAACTTTATCCAAGAGACTAGAGAGCTCAGAACAGAGCACAGTGATACCAAAATAAATGGCATCATTCCAAAATCAATTTTGTTCTCCCCATATCAGGAAAAATATCAGAGTTCAAAAAGCAGAAGTAAAGAGGAAAAGAAATTAGATGGAATAGGCCTCTTTCTACCTTCTGCATTGGCCAAACAGATAAATATAATGAATAAGAAACAAATAATTGCAGACTAAAGTTGATTTTTGATCTCATGTTTCAATTTCTTAACAAATCCATCCTCGTCATTGGGAAAAGGGTACTTTGTGAACATAGGTTTAGAGAGCATACTTCCAAAGATCACTGAAACACACACGTCTCCTCAATAACTTTAAATCATAGATCTGTAAGTGACCAGATGGCTATAAGATCCATCTCTTGCTTCCTCTTTACGGCTCATACACAAAATCTACATTGGTCAGAGACAGTGGCTGAACTACCACACGACACTCTAAGGCTGTTCTCATGAGCAGCATAGCCTGGGCTAGGCTGCTTGTGTGGAGCACCAGGATCCATGTGGATCCCCGCACACCAACCCAGCAAATCCAACTACTAAGCCTGGCCTTTTGTTAAGGGTGCAAGCATGTCCTTAATATGGCTTCCGGGGTGGTGTGAAAACTCGGTCTGCTTACAGCCTGTGCAAACACAGAGATGGTGCCTAGAGCACTGGTCCCATGGGGCTATCCTTCAATGCACTGTGCTCACTGTGCAGTGCATTGTAGGATACCCAGAGCCCAGGAAAATGAGTACTGGCCTCTGCACTGCTGCCAGCGGCAGTGCAGATCATGTGGGTGTGCAAGGGCACACCGAAGACATCACCGAAAATAGTTGGGGGTGGGGAGAAAGCTGGATTGAGCGTTCCCCTCCCACTATTCATACATGCCCATGTGATTAGCCTTTCTGTCTGCCTAGCAATGCAGTGTTCGTGTCATTGCACAAAATTGTTCTTGCATAAGATGCTAGAATTACATACATGCAGTTGTGCGAGAGAGGGCAATGATTTCCAATTGCCCTGTATTGTGCGACTGTGTCTATGCAATTCTAGCATCTTTCACAAGAGCAAAATGCTCCACAAACACTCTGTTGCTAGGCAGATAGAGCATTGCACAGTATGTCAGCCAATGTTCTTGTCTCATGTATATTTATGGCTGACACTTTCAAGTCATTTTACAGCTGAAGATAGAGACAGCAGAAAGAAGAATATCCAGTTCTTCATGTGGACATATGCAGCTGCCTTATCCTGCATCACACTTTAGGTCCATCTAGCTCAGTTTTGGCTATGAACTGAGTGGACTACAGAACTAAGTGGAGGAGGCTTTTCCAGCATTTCAGAGAAGGTCTTTCCCAGCCCTACCCAGAGAAATTGAACCTGGGGCCTTCTGCATGCAAAATATGTACTCTACCACTAACTTGCAATGTCTCCTCAAGGAGGAAAGCCTTCTGCCTCTGTCTCTTATCCATTTGTCTCCCTAAGCCAGGAAAATAAAACAGACAGAGCGCTCAAAGGATACAACAGAAAGAAAATTGTCTTGGGCTGGTTAAGATGAATATTGGCCAGCACACATAAGCAGGATGGCAGTCACACCAAGAGCACACGTGTCCTGATGTCACTGCAGGATGTGACATCTGTTAAGGCTTCCTTTAATCATGTGAGGGAGGCATTCCTCTGAATCATGCAATTAAAGGATGCCCCAAACAGCACGTCAGGATTTCAGGGTAGGCATGCTCTTGACACAACCACATCTTGCTCATGTGTTGTGGCCAGTGCTCATGGGAAGTGGTCCACTGACTGATTTCAGTCTACCACAGTCCCCTCTTATCTGTCCAAGTGAAAATGGCTTAATAATTTGCGACAGGTGTGAGGAAAATGACACCCTTGAATTCAGTGGTCCACCAGTTGTCAAAAATGTTATAACACACTTTTTTGATCTTCACCCTATTGCACGTTGATTTGTAATACAACCTTTTGACAGTTCCAGGTACACATCCCAGGACAATGCATGTTTTGTACATTATAACCACTGGGATCCATATCATTCAGATCCATGTGTGTTCAGATCAGAAACTCATCTGAAAGAAAAGGATTCTCCAATTTAAAACTCCACATTTCTGCCTGTATCCTATATACATCATGACAACGTTTACATTGGGCAGAATGTCTGTTTAATTAGTAAACTAAGACAAGTTCTTTAGACTCTTGCACTCCTGATTGTGACTCCCAATCTGGCAGTAAAGTTGCATATGGCACAGGATTACTCTGCACTGCACCAGGCATCATGGTCAATTGCCTATTGTCTTTTCTCTGTATTCTTTTTTTAAACTCCAATTTATTTTGAGAGCAGTTTCTTTGGCTTTTTAAATTCCTTCGCCCCTCTTCCTTGCCTGATTTTGTCACAGATGCCATTATTTTATTCCTTTCCCCTCACTAAGAAAGCTAATGCCAGCTTTGATGCAGCCCAGCAAATAGGTGTGGGAAACGTGCCAGAAGGTTTCTCACCAAGGAGTACAGCTGCTGTCCTCCCTCTGAAGAATAATTCATCACCTCCTTGAAGCACTCTGTCTTCATTGGCTTACAAACACAGAGCTGCAGAACCTGTAGGTGAAGCTGATTGTTCTGCAGAGTAACATCATGTACTTTGTGGCACCCTGCCACTGGGAGATCATTGCTATTGGGTTTTGTTTTCCAGGCAAAAGTGTTTTATGAGTTGCAGTTTTGAATCCCCCCTCGCATTCTTTCTTTGAGTTCTGGATCCAACGAGTAGCCAACATACAGCTGGCTGATTATTGTCTTAATCAATTATTTCTGTTCGGGATTCAGGAACCATGTCATACACACAAATGGGCTTAATGGGCAAAGCATGTGCTGAGGCGCTCTTGACAGAACTACCCAGAGAAGGTCTGCAAATGGAATCAGACTGAATGAGCAACGTACATTGGTGCAAACCAACACACCTGGTACCTGTTAACAACTAGTAATCTGTTAAAATGGTATTGGAATAACATGCAGCATGAATACTTGGCCCAGTTGCCTAACGCCTGTTGTAGCATGTCAATCTGTGCACTATCACAGCGACACAGCTTTAGAATGGCTTTATATGAGTGAGGCTGCAATCCTATATGCACCGAAAGCAAAGCACATTGAACCAAGTGGGAATTTATTCCAAGCAAACATGCATGGGTTGTGCTGCAAATCCCTTATCCTATTCACCTTCATTTAAAAAAAAATTAGGATAAAAGTCATGCTAGTCCCATTTTACAAATAAACAGAATCTGAAAGATAATTTCTACAAGGCTCTTGAGTGATTCAGTGGTCATGCAAGGACCTCTCTCTCAGGTACAGTATTGTATAGAGTCTTTGGCTACCATCCGATATGCCTGAAAACAGCTGGCAGTGGCCTGGACTCTTTCTACACAGTGGGAGTGATACACTTGATAAAATGGGGGCCACAAATTAGGGCCACCATGTAGAGTTGGTTTCAACTGGATTCCATGGGGAATTTGTAGCATGTAGACCAGCCTTGATTTTAAGCTGCATCTGTTGCTTCCCTGCAATATTATGTTCGTGTTACTGAAAGCAGTTGCTAGTGACCATGATACGTATTGTACATTCAGTATGCTCTCAAAAACAATTGACAACCATCATAGCCATCCATCAGTCAGTGCTGCAGTGCCAACAGAAGGCTGGCAATATCACATTCCTTTGAACATGCACCCACTGGCATTCCTGCTGGCTTGACAGTGATATCTTGTGCGGGTCCCACAGAGTATAGAAATAGACCCGTTCCAGTACTCTGTGCCTTCAGCTACTTCTTTTCATGACATGACCCAAACAGACAGTTATATTTTGACTGACTGTTGTACGTGTCTGATGAAATGCTAAACCATTCATTTACAACATGGCACAAATAGAATAATTTGTTAAGCAGAAGCTTATTTCAAAATAAATTATTCCCACAGGAAAATATCAATATACAATTGTCCATATGGCTTCAGACTTTCCTAAATCTGCCCCGTCTGTCTTTACCTTCCACATTTAAATGATGAAAAAGTTATAAATAAGAACACCTTAAAAACACACACACACACACCATCATCTCTGGCAGCTCTTAGAAACAGTTGCCTTGAATTAGTCCTTAGTCCTTACAGTAAATTGATTATTATTTAGTATAAAGTAGATGTGCTACATTTTTCTTCTTTTATTTAAAAACATTTGTTGGAGAAATAGAATATAAGGTTTTGAGTCTCAGATGTTAAAGGACAAAAAATCAGTGTAAGAAGGCAATTCTGATAACATTATCAGACCACATTCATTAACAATGCACAAATTTCAGTCACTCAGCTGTGTCTCGACAAAATTCCTTTAGCACCAAAACAGTAGAAAGTGGTTGAACATAAGAATTGTCCTCTGGGATCAGATCTTGTTGAGAACTCTGTTTCTAATAGTGGCCAGCCAATAGCAACATTTCCCCCCAGCAACATTTTTTGTTCCCAGATTCTGATACAAAGAACAGATACCAGCTCTTAACTTCACCTATTTAGCGAAAATGGCTAATAGTCATTGACAGAATTGGTCTCATCATTTCTAAGAGACATTGAAATAAATGACCATCACAAAATCTTGTCCCATGAAATAATAAGCACTGCTTGCAGAAATAATAGTAGAGGGTATTGCCCTTAAGTAGAAGAGACTTGAACAGTAGAAGATATTACCTACACTGACACTATGCACATTAACTTGAGGATGAGCCCCATTTAATTCAGTGGAATTTACTTCCAAGCAAACATGTCCATCTCACTACTTTTCTATAGCTCTCTATAGCAACTTTCAGTAGTATATATTTATTAAGAACTACCTTGTAATCTAAAGAATGTAGACTTGCTTGTGAAGTTAGTTTTAAGGTACTTATGTAGATAAATTAAGTGGTGCAGTGGGGAAATGCTTGACTAACAAGCAGAAGGTTGCCGGTTTGAATCCCCACTGGTACTATATCGGACAGCAGCGATATAGGAAGATGCTGAATGGCATCATCTCATACTGTGTGGGAGGAGGCAATGGTAAACCCCTCCTGTATTCTACCAAAGAACATCACAGGGCTCTGTGGGCGCCTGGAGTTGAAATTGACTTGACAGCACACTTTACCTTTACTTTATCTTTAAACTAACTTCACAAGCTACTGCTGGCACTCCTGACTTTCAGTGCAGAAATTATATACCAATGTACCAAACTTACAGCCACCTAATGGAGAGGAGAGCTGGTTTTGTGGTAGCAAGCACGACTTGTCCCCTTAGCTAAGCAGGGTCTGCCCTGGTTGCATATGAAAGGGAGACTTGATGTGTGAGCACTGTAAGAGATTCCCCTCAGGGGATGAAGCTGCTCTGGGAAGAGCAGAAGGTTTCAAGTTCCCTCCCTGGCTTCTCCAAGATAGGGCTGAGAGAGATTCCTGCCTGCAACCTTGGAGAAGCTGCTGCCAGTCTGTGAAGACAATACTGAGCTAGATAGACCAATGGTCTGACTCAGTATATGGCAGTTTCCTATGTTCCTAATTGTGCAGTGGGGAAATGACTTGACCAGCAAGCCAGCCGGTTCGAATCCCTGCTGGTACGTTTCCTAAACTATGGGAAACACCTATATCAGGCAGCAGCGATATAGGAAGATGCTGAAATGCATCATCTCATACTGAATGGGAGATGGCAATGGTAAACCCCTCCTGTATTCTACCAAAGACAACCACAGGGCTCTTTGGTCACCCAGAGTCAACACCGACTTGATGGTACACTTTACCATTACTGTTCTTACCCAAATAGAAGACAACTCTGAATTTAAGATGACCACCTTAAAAAATGCCGGTTAAATACAGGTTATACTGTATTTACATGAAAGTAAGAAGACTCTGATTTTAAGGAGACCACCTGATTTATTTATTTATTTATTTCCTTCCCCCCACAATTGTTGTGAAACAAGCAAATATGTCCGTTACAATAAAGCCGATGCATGTTGAAATAGGCAAGGACAGTGGTAAAAGTCATTTGGAACTGTTTAGCAAGATTCTGGTAAGCCCAATTCATGCGCTTACATCTAGGCTGACATAATGACTAGATAGATGAACTACTCAAATTAAGGAATCCTTTCGAGAACTCCTGAGTAGTACTATTGACTAAATTAATTTGGATGTCAGTCAGACATTGGATGAGTATGCATTGTCCACTGGCAGAAAATGGGTATAATCATTCACAACAGAGTTTGAGGGCTACAACCAGGACTAGCATAGGGATAGCCAGTGACCACTAGCTTCCACCAGAAGTTCCATCTACTTTATTAATTTAATTTAATTTAATTTAATTTAATTTATTACATTTATATCCCACTCTTCCTCCGAGGAGCTCAGAGTGGTGGGTTAACTTTAGTGAGTTAATATTGCTGTATCTCCTTTTCTAGTCAATCCTCAAATTCTGCTTATGATGAGATATCAACATTTGATTAGTAGTAGTATTATCCTCTGTTTAATATGCTTGCATGCTATTGTGCATCCTTACAGCAGAATCTTGGGCCTAGAACCACCTATAGTCTGTGGCTGCCAGGAGCCACCACCACCCTCTGCAATGATCAGTTTTGGAAAGGGTGTGGAGACTCGACAGGCAAAAGTAAGTCTTTTAAGCCCCAATAATATCATCCAGAGCAAAGACATGGTCCTCACTGACTCTAAGTGATCTCATTTTAAATAGATTAATTTGGACATCTGTAAGAGTGCTCCAGATTAACTGAATGTAAGCAGACTAACTCTAAATCTGACATGGATAATTCTACTCTCTTAATTTTAGTGGTCTAAATCTAGCTTCAAGATACTGGATTAATAACTGGTATCATTTACTGGTCCCTAGTACGCTACTCACAAACTTCCCTGATTAATCTTTCCACTCATTGTCAGTAGAGCTAAAGACAAAGCATTAGTTTGGTCCACCAAAATTGTCCTCATGGGTAGCTCCTTGACTTTAACAATGCGTTGCTACTGCAGTTCTGTAACAGAACTGATGCATGCTGCATCATCCATGCCCTGTGCTGGAGAAGGGTACTTTTACGGCAACTCAAACCACAGTAAACCAAATAGGGTGAACCACAAAAAGAAAAAGAAAGAGACTTTGAAAACACACAGATTGCCCCACATAGCCTGACCTGTCTCCTACAGAACATCAATCGAAACTGATTGAGCTAATGCCTTGCATCTGCCAAGCTGTCATTCAAGCCAGGGGTGATTTGGATGGAGACAAGGAAAGCATTGTAAAAATGACTTTCTGATTTAGTTTACTGAGGCAGCCTTGAACTCCTCCAAGGTACACTAAAATCAGCTGATAGGACAGACCTTGTTTGTGGGAAATAGCTTCACTGGAATGCAGAGAAATTTGCTATATGAAAAGAGGAATTCCTTCAATTTGTGCCTAAAATGTAAGTGGGGGGAGGAATCCCAGATGTCTGATACATTGTGAAAACATATATATGCATTTAAATTGCTTATATCATTACTTACAGATGTAATTGTGAAATATGCTCTTTTTGCTTTCAAAATTAAGGGCAGAACAGATGGCGAAAACTCACTTTAAAGCAATATGTCCACTAAAATAACCCATGCTGTTTGTGCTTGTTATAACAATTCCTTATATCTTTATTTCCATTTCTAGCTAGCCCCATCTCAAATGCTCAGAATAGAGAGAAGAATGTTACAAAATTTTATACACGCCCTTTCAACACTGTATTTCAGTAACACCACGGGTACAATCCAACCCTTCAGTGAACTTGATGGCATAGTAGGCAAAATGAAAATGGTTATTATTATTATTTATTTATTCAATTTATATATTGCCCTTCCAAAAATGGCTCAGGGCAGTTTACATCAAAGTAGAAACAATTAAAATCAATTAACAATTAAAATCAAAACTATAAAAACAGCATAAACTAATTAACAGTTAAAACATTTAAACAGTTAAAAACCCTGGAGAACCAGGCTGAACACTTACAGCAGTTAAAAACAATTTACAACAGATTAGAAACCCTGGAAGGCCAGGCCAAACAGATAGATTTTAAGGGCTCTCCTGAAGGCCAATAATGAACTCAGATTACGGATTTCTGCTGGGAGTGCATTCCACAGCCCCGGGGCAGCTACAGAGAAGGCCTGCCTCTGAGTCGCCATCAGATGAACTGGTGGTAACTGGAAATGAACCTCCTCAGGTGACCTTAACGTGTGGTGGGGATCATGTAGAAGAACGCGCTCTCTAAGATAAGGCTGAGTTTTCTTCATCAAAGTCCAGCACTCATGTCACTGGTTTACCACTGACCTTCTAACCTCATAGAATTTAACTGAAGCTCATTTGAGAAGTGTTTTGCAATGAACTCAACACAGATACTTTGAAATGAGGAGCTAGCTGTGCAACATTTATTCAGCCTGTAGTCACTATGGGGCACTAGGGATGTGCAAAACGTTTCTATGTCAAAACATTTTTACTCAAAATGGGCCATTTCGAGTGTTTCGAGCTCAGAACAAAACACCCTTTAAATAAAGGGCATATTTTGAGCTCAGAAAAAAATAAACCCATTTTGATTTGAAATGTTTCAACATTTCGAGCATCATTTTAGAGGCCTGTTTTCCCCTTTATGATTGGTTTTCTGGCACTAGCTTCCGATCTCCTTGCTGCTTGGTTGGCTTGTTATCATACAAATTAAGTGTTGTTATGGGCAACTATGTCCCCATTGGCTGGGGGAAGGGAGGATGGAGGGGGACACGAAAGGGGAGAGTTTTAAAATGTATCCAAAGGGACTGGGAGGTAGAGAGAGCCCTTATAGTGTGCCTCTCTTGAAGAGAATACATCAGAAGAGGAGGAAGGAATCAAGGAAGGTTTGATTTTGTGGTTTTCTCAGCACTGAGTATAATATGCTGTGCTATGGCCGCTATAACCATCTGGTTTTTCTGGATCTCAAAGGCAGAACTTGGGTGCCTGCCTTGCGTGAGTTGTGGTTTCTTTTGTTTGTGAGATAGTGAAGCTATTCCCACAATCAGTAGAAAGCAGGCTAAGGCAACCTAGCCCACTTTCTACTGATCATCAGAACCACCAGACTCGCCTGGTGGTTCCAAGGCGACGAGCCCACCTAATTCCCCCTCCCCTTGAATGAGCACTTGGTTAACCTCATTTTTTTGCTCGTGTGCCACCATGGTATGCGATGACACATGAGTAGACCCCCAACAGCCTCCCAGCCTCAGGGGTCTCTCCAAAATGCCCCACACACTTATGCGGGGCATCCTGGAACTTCTGGGGGCCAGGTGGCCCCTGATCCCCGCATCATTGGCTCCATGATGGATCTGGCAGTCATGTGGGCAGCCGATCTGGCAATCCAGGGCTTGGAGTCTGCTCGTCTGTGGGGAGAGTGGGCTAAGCCCACTCTCCCTGCAGACCCACCAGAAGCTGATCACGAGAAGAGCTTCATTGTTTTGGCAAAAAATGGACTTTGACGTGTGTGTGTGTGTGTGTGTGTGTGTGTGTGTAATATTCCTTGGTGATTCTGGTAAACCCAATTAATCAAAAATGTATTGCAAATTGCAATGCAAAACTTGTGTGTGCACTCTATGAGTGCAGCTTGTTCCAGCCATAGGGAACAATAGGAAAATTCCAAACACCCATTGTTCCCCATGGGTAGCTCCAAGGGACACCAAAGTGGGTTCTGTGTTAGGGCATCATAGGTGCTACCTACCAGCCAACCCACAAAAGAAATGGGCAAGTGGGCAATTTTAAACAAATTTTTAACCTTTCCCCCCAAACCCCATAGGATCCTATGGGGTTTTGGTTTAAAAATAATTAAATATTGCCTGCTTGCCCATTTCTTTTGTGGGTTGGGTGGTAGATAGCACCTATCCATGTGCTACCACGCAGCCCACTTTGATGCCCCTAGGAGCTGCCCATTGGGAACAACTGGATTTTTAGTTTCCCCAATGTTGCCTATGGTTAAAACACATTAAAAAAAAGGTTTGAGTTTTGTTCTGTCAAAACAACCAGTTCAACTGCTGTTTCATTGAACCATTTCGGCCATCTGTGTTCTGTTTTGAGCTTGAAACAAAATGCAAAATGCATTTCATGCATATCCCTATGGGGCAATGCTTGCACTCTTCTTCTACTAGTAGAAGTGCTCTTCTTCATCTAGATGCTGCACAACATTTCAGAATAGCACAAACAACTTAGAGGCACATCTTTTCTTGACTTATGCATGCTAGCACAATGCTTGTCTAGATCCTACTGATTTTGTCTGCCAAGTCTATCCCATATTTACATGAATAGAAGATGACTCTGAATTTAAGACAACCCCCTGCTATCTAACATCAAATAACTTGGGGGGAAACTAGTCTTGGATACAGGTAAATACAGTATGTCAGCCTGCAATTTAGATATTTGGTTTACAGTATACAGCCAGAAATGAACTGGTCTTGTGGTAGCAAGCATGACTTGTCCCCATAGCTAAGCAGGGTCTGCCCTGGTTGCATATGAATGGGAGACTTGATGTGTGAGCACTGCAAGATATTCCCCTCAGGGAAGAGCAGAAGGGAAGAGCAGAAGGTTTCTGGGAAGAGCAGAAGGGAAGAGCAGAAGGTTTCTGGGAAGAGCAGAAGGGAAGAGCAGAAGGTTTCAAGTTCCCTCCCTGGCTTCTCCAAGATAGGGCTGAGAGAGATTCCTGCCTGCAGCTTTGGAGAAGCCGCTGCCAGTCTGTGAGGACAATACTGAGCTAGATAGACCAATGGTCTGACTCAATATATGGCAATTTCCTATGTTCCTAACCAAGAATTGAAAAGGGGTTCCACTATAGTTTGATTATCTTTATTAATGTTGTCTCTACTAGGATACTTGGATGAAACCCAGTATTATGAGAGAAGCAGACACTGTAGAGAAGCAGAGAAATCCACCTGATTCTCATTGTTTCAGCCTTACAGTATGTGCGTTAAGTGGGTCGTTGTCATGCCTTCCCTATTGGGAATGTAAAATTGTCATATTGAAGGCTAACTTAACATGTCAATTCAGTTTATAAAGGCACTGTGTAGGTTTCTAAAGTGACATAGGCTTAGAAATATGACTGGAAATGCATCCCTGTAACATAAAGATGTGCACTTTCTGCTGGATTAGGACTTTTTATTCTATGGAAATAAGAAGTGCATTGTGCTTGAGAAGTTTGTATCAAATCTGCAAACCTTGCGCTAATTTGTAGAATTTGTTTCCATCTGATTTCCATTTTGCATTATGTTTGCTGCCATCCAGAACAATAGCTGGGTAAACGTAATTGGTCTGTTGCTTTTGATGGTTGGGTTTATCACTTCAAAGAGACACACAAAACTCTCAGCTAAGCAAATCAGAGCACTTTCTCTTACCCATTTCTGAAATGGCTTTCAATTAAAAAATTAAAAGAAAGATAGGAAAATAAAAGCAAGGCAGCCTTTTCATTCATGTTTGGTTTTTTGTTCTCTCTTTAAAAATAATTTCTTATTTGATATGGTTATTTCTTTCCCTTGAAAATGGCATATTCATGTCCCTGCAGACTTGGAAGTTATAGCATTCTCAGCAATGAAAATAATATCATTCACACTGCATATAAATCTCATATTTTGGCTTTAATGTTGTCTATCCAATGACCTGAAGTGCAACAGCACCTCAAGCATGTTTTTAAGTCTTTACAAAAAATGCTATTTATTTGATTTTATGTGTTTCTGATTAAAAATACAAACACCACCTCAAATCCTTTTGCATATACGTATACTCCAAATTTATCATTTGGCAGATGAATTTGCATGCCTTTTGTTATTATCATGGTTTTATTTTGATCTGATCTATCATATTTTATTTTGATCTGGTTCAGATGCTTCCTGGCTTCCACATAATCACTCATGAGAGCATGCAAGTTTCCTGGTTGTATGAAGTGGTGTCTCCACATGGCAAAGAGGCACCTTTTAAGGTGGTGATTTCTTATATTTAGCAGGGGGAGAATAATTGTCCTTATACAATCCCAGCACAACATCCCTCCAGTTGTTGTTGCCGGTTTCTACCTTATATTTCCTTTTAGGACAGGAAACCATCTTATTTATTTTTCTATGTAAACCACTTTGAGCACTTCTCCTGAAAAGTGGTATATACTTATCCATAGTAGTAGTGGTGGTGTGATTATGATTTTAGTGATTTTGGCAGCTCAAAAAACTGCAACTGCAACCACACAAACTGTAGCAGCCATTGGTTTACCCCATTGTGGAGACACCCATTCATACAATGTGCACCTTCACACAATAGAAGTTGGCTTGCAAGCCTTCCCAGACAGCCCAAAGATATGGATTAAATCAGTTAAAAATTCGAATTTGGTTTAGGGATGTGCAAAGCAACGTTCAAGGTTCAACGTTGAACATGGTTGGTTTGGTTCGAAACCAGTTCAGTTCAACAGTTCGGGGGCGAACCAAACCATCCCCATGTTCTGTCCGACCCCAGACCAAACACACACCCCTGGCCATTCAGTGGGTTAGCAAGTCAATTTTTAAAAAACAAAATACATTTTTTCCATACTTATCCCCTCCAGGGAGCTTCTCTGAGGCCATGGGAGGGGGGGAGGTCCACAGAGGTTCCCCCTCCCTCTACCAGTCTTCCTTGTGGTAAAAATCACCCGGTTTGGGCATTCTTCAGCCCTTTCCTGGCCTTTTCTCCATTGTTGTGGCCATTTTGGAGGCCACTGCGCATATCGTGATGGGCCCCTTTGTGGCTAAGTCATGACCCAGGCCATGCAGAGGCCCACTGTGCATGCATAACAGACTCCAAAATGGCCACCACAAGGGGGGGAAGTCCCAGAAAAGGCAGAAGAACACCCGAGCTAGGTGATTTTTGCCATGAGGAAGGCTGGGGGGTGGGTGAACCTCCATGGACACACATACCCCCACAGCCTTGGAGAAGCCCCCTGGAGGGGGTAAACACTAAAAACAATATGTTTTTTTTAAAAGATTGACTCGTGAACCCTCCAAACTGAACCAAACTCAGGGCAGTTGATGAGAAGGGGACCAAACTGGCTCGGTCTGGTTTGGACTCAAACCGAACCAGGGCAGCTGGTTTTGTGAACATCCCTAGTAGTGGTGTGAGAACTGGTTCAAGGTCAAATCAGGTTGAACTTGTACCAGCCTGGTTCGACCAGTTTGAGCTCGAACCAGATCAGCCCTCCAAAGAGCGGGGCCAGTCTGAGTTCGAGCTGAACCTGGTATGGACTGAACTTGTCTGGCCAGTTCTAGTGCTGGCAAAGGGAAATCTGGTAAGGATTCTCTTCGTAAGCATCGGGAAAACCCTATGGGGTTGAAAAAGGGCAGGTGGGTGGGTGTGCAGGAGGCTCCTTGGCAGCATGGCTACTTGGCAGCAGCCCCTCTATGTCCTGCTGGTGCTCCCCCCATCAGCATGGTGATGCTTGTTGAGGCAAACGGCCTCTGCGTATGTGTAGAGGGCACAAAAAATCCCAGCCTGGGCTGCTCTTCAGGAGGCTAGGTGGGGTGATTGGAGGAGCCACTGATATCTCCGCCACTGCTGCCTCCACCATCCCCACCACCACAAAATTAAAGGGGAAAGGTACCCTTTCTCTCACCTCGCCTACCTCCCTGTACTGCTATAGGGAATGCCCTTTACTTGTAAAGGGGAATCCTTGCCAGATCCCCCTTTACAAGTATCCCCCCCCCGCCGGAACTGAACCACAAACTGGTTCAGCCAGGTTCAGCTGAACCCGAGACCTCAGAAGCAAGATGCTTCTAAATTCCAGTGGCAGGGGAACAACAAACAGAAAGAGGGCATGCCTGTGGAGAGGGTGAAAGCTTGTGGACTTCTCAGAGGCATCTGGTGGGCCACTGTGTGAAACAGGATGCTGAACTAGATAGGCATTTGACCTGATCCAGCAGGGCTGTTCTTATTGCAGAGCAAATGCCCAGGAAGTAGAGAGGAAACTTCAGCGATATGTACTAATATGTGAGAAACTTGGACAGTGATCCTTGGTGTGAGAAGAGGGCTGTTACAAGTACCCAGAGTGTACTGTACTTGTTTTCCTCTGTGAAACCTTGGAGGGTGAGCATGAAGCTTGTTGAAAAGCAATAGGTTCTTACACTAAATATTTAACCAGGTTCTTAAGAACTTTGCTAACATATGGCAGTAGCAGCACTTTATTTTTTTTGGTACAATCCACTTAGTGCTATTTCCATTCTAGTGCCATTGAAGTGAACGGAAGTTTGCCAGGAGTAGTATTTGTTAGAGTGATCCTTTTATTTGTCCTTGTGTGGGGAAGAACAATCATTGGCTATAAGAAGATTCTCTTCTATATTATTTTAAGTCTGAAACCTATTTAGTTTTTGAATCTGAACATATAACAAGACTATCCTCCTCTTTCATTACAAAATTTTACCAAGGGTATAATATGCTTTTGAAAAACTAGAAATATGCCAAAGGATAAGGTCGCCAGGCAAGATTAGGACTCTATTGTATGATGAATAAGAAACAGTCCCTCCCTTCCCACGAAGTCATAATCTCCTTTCCTTAATAACGAGATAAATTGTTTTCCTGTCTGGGTCTGAAAGTGTAGGTAGAGAGGAAAAGAATGGTGTTATAATTTGTTTGTGTATTTTTGTACTTTGTATGCCATTTTAAATCTGACACTTATCTGAATGGTCAGAGTAGGATAGAAGTCTCAGTCAGCTCTTCTGGTGCCCATTTTTCTTGTCTTAAAAATATTTTCTAAAAAAATTGAATCACACTACTGTATCTTCTCCCATTCACCACCAACTGCATCATGACAGATCTGTTATCATATAGAGTGCCTTCCAGGAGGTAAGGTTGTTACTCTAATAGGCATGCTCTTCTTAGCTCATGCATATCGGCAAACACACTTCTTGACATGTGTAGGATTCCCCATTCACATTATGTTTTTCCTCACAGAGAGCAAGAGAGATGGTGGGGGGAAGTATCTGACCTGGAAAACTACTTTTCAAAAGTTTTAAATATTAACCTAAAGGGCTCATATGAAATATATCACTGAAAAATATAAATGTTGACTTTTTTCTTGTGCAGTATTTACCATTTTAATAGCAACAAAACTCCCTCTTTACTGTTATGGACTCAAAGCAGTTTCATGGCGCACGTAAGTATAGAATCTATGAAAAAAAATGCCATTTATTCTGACAGGAACTATTTGCAAAAGGAGAAACACAATAATGGCGCAGCTGTTAAAAGAAAATCTTTGAGGGGGGGTTGTTATTAAGCTCAGCATGACAGAGATTAAACTGATTATCTCCCATCCTAACTGGGTCTATCTGTTTACCAGTGGATTTGGAAACTGATTCTGTGTGCTAGTTCACTCATGTATTGTTCACTGCAGTAGCAAGAGATGATCTGTATGTATGAATGAGTTATAACTGCAGAATCAAATATTTCTATCACTTCATATCATCACTCACACAATCAGTAGCACCCAGACTAGTCTTGCATTAGCATAAATGCTGTTGCATTAACTTAAGGATGTACTAGCACACAGTCGTTGTGCGAAGAAATTCATCTCTCTTCCAGACTAGTTTTTGCACTAGCACGACCTCTTGCAAAAGCCTGTATATGTGCAAATGTTCAACCATCATTTGGGTAGTTCTCCATCCATTAATGGTAGCACAGGGCTGTCTACCTATGAATTTGCCTGGGGGGAATCAGGCAGTGTGGGGACCCCTTCAAGTGAATTTTAATAGGGGTTAAAAGAGTGGGATCCAGGGCAGTTACCCTGTTTCCCCTTTCCTAATGACAGCCCGGCAGTAGCATGATTTTGCAGAGCATTGGTGCCACAAAAGGTCTTTTCACATGTGCCACAGTGGATGCTACTAATGCTTTTCAATTGAGTGAGTTCACATATTTCTCAGTTCACCTACCAGGTCTAATCAAGTTGTGAGAAATCAATGGGTACATAAACCAGGATTTGGAGTTAGTCTGTCAAAATTCTTTTGGCCTATAGCAGGGATGTCAAACTGTGCCCCTCCAGCTGTTTTTGGACTAGAACTCCCATAATCCCCAGCCACAGTGGCCAATAGCCAGGGATGATGGGAGTTGTAGGCCAACATCTGCAGAAGGGCCATAGTTTGACATCCCTGGCCTATAGGCTCACTTCTGTAATTGACTTCATTCCACATGCAACACCACAACACAAAAAGGACTGTGAGCCTTCTCCTGAAGGTGGTCAGGGGGCCCACCTAGCAAGCAAAGTTGCTGAGGGAGACCGTGCTGAGACAGCAGTTAAAAAGCACAATTTTAGCATCTAACAAATGGGAAGCCTGGGAGGGAAGTGAAACTTGTTGAAACACGTATCTCCACACCTGGTCAGTGGGAAAAGTCTGATCCAATCCCCTCCCCTTTCAAGCCTTAAGAGGATGTTAGATTGACTGGGGAGGGCAAAGAAGGGGGATCCAGGCTCCAGCAAGACCCCAACAAGCAATTGCCAGTGCTGACACAGAAGAAAGGCCAGCAAGCTTCCTGTAGCTAGCCAATGACAAGGGTGCCAGAGAAGACTGTGAAGAACACCTGGGCATCAGAAGGGGTGAGGCTGAACCACTGCCTATACCTTGCACTGGTTATATTGGTTCTTGCTTCATAGATACACACCCCTCTCTTAGAGCACTGGATATGGAATTACCCCCATCAGAGGAAGACTGGCTGAAAATAGAAAATGTGATTTTGTGATTGTATCATAAAATGCAACCAATAAGTCCAGCAATTCCTCTTGTATGATTAGGTTGGATCAGTTCCAGTTTGTGACTCCTGAGGATGTGGACAAGCCAATCGGAATGGTGCGGCCTAACACCTGTTCTCTTGACCCTTGCCCAACATGGCTTATACTATCTGGTGGGGGAGGGGGTGTTGTAGAAGGCCTGGTAGAGATTATAAATGCATCGCTGAGGGAAGGTAGGATGCCTCCTTGTCTTCAGGAGGCGATTATTAGACCGCTTCTGAAGAAGCCTACATTGGATCCCTCAGAGTTGAGCAACTACAGGCCTGTCTCCAAACTTCTGTGGCTGGGCAAGGTAATTGAGAGGGTGGTGGCCTCCCAGCTCCAGACAGTCTTGGAGGAAACAGATTATCTTGACCCATTTCAAACTGGCTTTCGAGTGGGCTATGGAGTGGAAACTGCCTTGGTCGGCCTGATGGATGATCTCCAATTGGAAATGGACAGAGGAAGTGTGATTCCGTTGGTCCTTTTGGACTTCTCAGCGGCTTTCGATACTATCAACCATAGTATCCTTCTGGAGCGTCTGAGAGGGTTGGGGGTGGGAGGCTCTGCTTTGCTGTGGTTCCGCTCCTACTTCTCGGGCAGGTTCCAGATGGTGCCCCTTGGAGACTGTTCTTCTTCAAAATCTGAACTTTTGTATGGTGTCTCTCAGGGCTCCATATTGTCTCCAATGTTGTTTAACATCTACATGAAACCGCTGGGAGAGATCATCAGGAGATTTGGTGTAGAGTGCTATCAGTATGCTGATGACACCCAAATCTATTTCTCTATGTCAGCATCATTGGGAGAGGGCATAACCTCCCAAAATGCCTGCCTGGAGTCGGTGATGGGCTGGATGAGGTGATGGGCTTATCTGAGACTGAATCCAGATAAGACGGAGGTAGCAATAGCAATAGCAATAGCACTTACATTTATATACCGCTCTATAGCTGGAAGCTCTCTAAGCGGTTTACAATGATTTAGCATATTGCCCCCCAACATTCTGGGTACTCATTGTCCAGGGTTGGAACTCGAGAGATGGTTTTGATCTGCCTGTTCTGGATGGGGTCACACTTCCCTAGAAGTAACAGGTACGCAGTCTTGGGGTGCTTCTGGATCCAAGCCTCTCCCTGGTCTCCCAGGTTGAGGTGCCTTCTATCAGAAGTGCCTTCTATCAGCTTTTGCTTTGGTCCATTTCTTGAGGTGAACGACTTAAAAACAGTGGTACATCTACTGGTAACCTCCAGACTGGATTACTGCAATGTACTCTATGTGGGACTGCCCTTGTATGTGGTCCAGAAACTACAGTTGGTCCAGAACGTGGCAGCCAGGTTGGTCTCTGGCTTATCCTGGAGAGACCATATAACTCCTGTATTGAAGGAACTACACTGGCTGCCAATATGTTTCTGGGCAAAATAAAAGGTGTTGGTTATAACCTATAAAGCCCTAAACAGCATGGGCCCTGAGTATTTAAGAGAACATCTTCTTTGTCATGAACCCCACTGCTCACTGAGATCATCTGGAGAGATCCATCTGCATTTGCCACCGGCTCGTCTGGTGGCCACTCAGGGACGGGCCTTCTCCGTTGCTGCCCCGAGGCCTTGGAATGCGCTCTCTAGTGAAATAAGAGCCTCCCCATCTCTGACAGCTTTTAAAAAGTCTTTAAAGATGCATCTGTTCACCCAGGCTTTTAATTAATATTGTTTTAATGGTTTTAATGCTATTTTAAAATATTGTTTTAAAAATTTTAAATTGTTGTAATGTTTTAAACTTTTTGTTTTTGTTTTAACTAATGTTTTATTTTCTGTTTTTATTTTGTTGCAAACTGCCCAGAGATGTAAGTTTTGGGCAGCATAAAAATATGTTAATAATAAATAATTATTATTATTCTCTCTAGATACCAATCACAAACACTGTAGAATTGTGGTTTTTAATCTGACAACTTTTTTTGTTTGTTTAATTTAGTTAATTTTATTACTTTTATTGTATCTTGTGCCTATGTTATTGTTGTGAGCCCCCACAAGCAGTAGTGCACTGGAGGGGTGTGGTATAAATATTTAAAACAAACAAACAAACAAATACATACATAAATAGAATACAAGCTCCTCAACTAATCTCTTAGTTACTTGTCTTTTCTTTCACCTGAGGGATGACATTCACAATTTCTCTCCACAATGCCATGAACCCACTCCACTTGACCAAGATTTCCACAAGCCTTTCATATCTAGTCATTTATTTATTGTTAGATTTTTATATTGCCTTCCATTAAAACAATCTCAAGGTGGTTTACAAAAACGTTTAAAACAATATAAAACTATGGCTGCATTCACACGTAACATGAAACCTGAGGTTGACGAACCGCAGTTTTAATTTGAAACCGTTAATCACGTCACAGACGTTCGTCCAACTGCAGTATGGCAATCGCTGGTTACAGGAGAGGGGAGCCCCTCCCTGCTCCTCAAATGACAAGGCCAATCCCAACAAGCTCCATGGCCAGACTGTGGGCAAAGCATCAGCATGTCAGTGGAGCAGCTGCAATTGGCCACAATCTTGAAGGGGGTGCACCGAGTATGATCATGCATTTTCAGAACAGTCTACCCATCCTTGGCATGGAAAGGGCATTTAAATCCCTTTAAATGCCATGCCATGCCAGTGATTCTTCTGAAAGCGATGACACTGCTGTGCCATGAAAATAGTCCAAAATAGTCCAGCACACGAACAATATCAGGGGTGGGGGTGATCTTGGGGTGGGGGAAGCTATTTCCCTGCTACTATGTAAAGGGACTAATCACCTAATGGTGCAGCAGGGAAGTAACTTGCCTAAGGAGCAAGAGATTCCTGGTTTGAATCCCTGCTGGCATGTTTCCCAGACTATGGGAAACACCTATATCAGGCAGCAGTGATATAGGAAGATGCTGAAAGGCATCATCTCATACTGCGCAGGAGATGGCAATGGTAAACTTTTCCTGTATTATTTAAAAGAAAACCACATGGTTCTGTGGTCACCAGGAGTCAACACTGACTTGCTGGCACAACTTTATGGAACAGGAAGGGAAGGCAAAGGATCCTGCGGGGTCAGTCCCACTATGACCTAGGATATTCTTGTGAGAGCTCACCTTGGCAAAGCAATCCATACAGACCAAAGCACACCCCTGCTCTGCTGGCAGCTTGTTGCTGGTGGGCTTGCACTCTCATGTGAGGAACAGTCAGAGAGGAACAGTCAGAGAGGAACACTCAGCTTGCTGGTGGGCTTGCACTCTCATGAGAGGAACAGTCTACTAGGGAGGGCCATAATGGTAAATGGTCTTCCATCAGACTGCACAGTCATGTGTTGAGCTAACTCAACAAAGGGGACCCTGCTTGCGTGGGGGCCTCACTTTCCATGGTAAAGATAGAACTTTTGCACTCCAACCACCTCTTCCCCTGGGAAGACTTGCACACACCCAAAGGAGATTTTGTTGTTCCATGTGTCAGAGCCTGGCCGCATGTGTGGCTGGGGTGTGGGGACAGATCTTTACTCCCATCCAAAATTCCCAGGTTTGGGCCAGCATTGCACTGTATGCAGATCTCCCACCATGGGGAATCGTGGGAGAGAGGAGATCTGATTTCCAGAGACCCCAGGAGAACGGGGTCGCCATTTGGGGGCACAAGCAAGAGAGCACATGTCCACATTGGCAGACGGGCTGGCAGGGGGCATGCTTTGACAGCTATTTGGTGGCAGTCACCAGGGTAAACATCCCCGCAGTTTTCCTACATAGAGCAACCTGGCTTGATATAGAGCCCCAATGGCCTGACTCTCATGATAGAATGGTCGGAGGGAGAAGTGGTTGTTTTATCATTGCATATTATTAGTGATTTTGCCTGGCAACCATGTCTCTACAACATTTCTTTGCATGAGTTGTGAGGGGGTGTCCCCATGGCCTTGTGGGAGAGCTGTCCATGGGAGAAGGGGTTATTTTGTAATCACACATGATTTCAGATTGTGGCCAACATCCCTGCCCTGTCCCTGCAAATGGTTCTTCTCATGAATTATGAGGGGGTGTCCCATGGCCTTTACACTCTCATGAGTTAGTGGTCCATTCGAGGTCACCCTAGGGACCACACAGATACCGCCAAAGGGAAGGAGCTGGGGGCCCCCTTCCCCAACCTTTTTATTGAAAAAAAATAGAAACTGGCTGCTCAGAGATGGTGGGGGCTGCCTTTTAAACCCAACCTCAGGTACACGCCCCCCACTAGCCATATATTCCTGTCCTGGCACTGTGATAGGGTGTCCTGCTTATGTTGCCACCTGCAGAGAGAGAGAGAGAGAGAGAGAGAGAGAGAGAGAGAGAGAGAGTGTGTGTGTGTGAACATTCATCATTATTGCTTTATTCTCTGAGAAGGAAGTACTTTATGTCTGCTCTGTCATCCCCTCCACTTTCACTCCCACATACCAGGAGCAGGCAACAAGGGAAGGAATGGGAAGAGGGAATGCCCCTTTGTGTCTTTGCTGCTTGAAAGGCTGACAAGCTTGGGATGGGATGTGGCAAAATCCCTGTTGCCAGGCAACTACATTGCTGGATCAGTGACAGGAGGGGTGGTGCTGGTGCTTGGAGAAGGTAGCCAATGAGAAGCACCACAGGGAGGGAGCAGGCATGATTCTAGGCGGGGCTGCACCGCAGTTTCATAAACAGCATGAAACCGTGGTTATGGCGGCATCCGGGATCGGACGTAACACTTCAGCTGCCAAACTTCAAGTCTCGGTAGTGAACTTTATTGCAAACTGGAGTTTTGCAAAGCAAGCAGGAGGCCGCTTTTGGCTTGTAACCATGGTTGCATGAATCCAGACATAATGGATTTCCAACCTCTGCCCCCATTTAATTCCGGTTTCATGTTATGTCTGAATTTCCAATTAAAATATTAAATTGGAAAATAAAAATACAAATCTAATTAAAAGTTTTTAAAAATATTTTTTTAAAAACCAACAAGACCATAAATTACAGAGCAGCATCAAGAAAAACTATATATAAAAGCCTGGGTAAAAAGCCAAGATTTCACGTGCTTTCTAAAAACTGTGATCGACAGTAGGTGCCAACTGGGAGAGCATGCCATAGTCTGGGGGCAATAACTGAGGGGGCCCTGTCTTGTCAGCATGTGGAGCAGAGCCCCCTCCAATCACCTTGTCAAGTGGGAAGAAACCCTTGCAAGCAGTGTTCCCTCTAACAGGGATTTCCAGGTGTTCCCTCTTACAGGGGTTCCCAGTACAACTCTCAGCATCCCCAGGTGCAATGGCCTTTGGCTGGGGATTATGGGAGTTGTATTCTACAATGTCTGGGAATTCCTGTTAGAGGGAACACTGCTTGGGAGCAGGCAGTCCCTCAGATATCCAGGACCCAACCCATTAATATGGTGGTGGTACATCCTGTAGTGGAATGGAATGGAATCTACATTTCAGATTACACAAATAGAATACTATGTATGAATTGACACCTGCAGTGAAGTAAGGCAGGAATAAGGTGGAGAGAAGGCATTTAATTATTTTTCCTCACATTATAGTTCTGACAAAAACCACCACCTTGAAGCTGTTGTGTGTGCAATGAGCCACCAATTCCATTGGCACCAATAGCAGGAGGAATCCTAAAGCAAACAGTTCCCTTTGAGGGGAAGGGGATTTTCACTGGGACTGAAACACGAAAGAAAGGTTAGCCTCCCTCTTTCTGCATGCCAGGGTCCCAACCTTGATAAGGCATTCCAGCAGCTCCTTTTTAAAAAGAAAAAAATACACACAAATACACATTTAAAGCGTGATGTACTAAAGCTCACCTGCATATCATGTGGCATGAAGTACCATCCAATAAATCTACGTTTTGTCTTTGCTACAACAAAGTTGGGCACTTTCCTCGGAATAGATTCCTTTGGTTTTCTTCCCTCCCACTTTCAAGAAGCTATTACTGCTTCACATTTGAAACATAAGACCCTCTTGGTAGAAGTATTTTGAAGACTAAAATAAATAAAGGAGAACAGTGGAATGGAGTCAAACAGGCAATTATTTGTAATAGAAAAAACTATTGATTTTTTTTCTTTTGATACATAGTCTAAATTATCCCTCAAGAAAAGTAGTAATGCATCTTTAAGCAGATTTATTGGCACTAGCCATTAAAAAATGTGTTATTTAACTTCAACACTATCACATTTTTCCACTTCCATTTGATATAGAGATGGAATGTTGAGACAGACAGACAGAAGATATGATTCAGTGACCAGAAGTTCTAAGGCTACGATCCTAAGCAGGAAGTAAGTACTATAGAACTCAGAGGCACTTTTATCCCTGGACTTCCGAGCAGAGGTGTAGCTAGGGGAGAAGGGGCCTGTGTTCACCCTTCTCCTTGGTGGCCCCTCAGAGTGAGGGAGATAATGAAGAAAATTTGGAGGGGTAGAGCTGGGGATTCTCAGGAGCTGGGGGGGGGCAGGTTCTTTGAACCCATCCACTCAGTTATAGCTACACTCCTGTTTCTGGGCTGAGGTCTAGGGCCTCCTCAGCCCTGGGGCCCCCCCAAATACTCTTTAGTTTGTCCCTGGTGGTGTGGTCACCTGGCCAAACATGATAAAGCTTAATTTTCAGGGGAGGGGGGCCTACAAAGGCCTTTAGGTCCAGGCTCCAAAATTATCTAGGTGTACCTCTGATTGAACTTAGTGGGGCTATTCTTACGATCAGCAAAAATCGGGCTAGCCTCCACTGGCTAGCCCAGTGGTTCTGGAGCGGCTAACCTGCTCTGGAACCCCTGGTAAAAAGCAGGTTTGTGGAGCGAGCGCTCCGCAAACCTGCTTTTCACAATCGTGAGTAGCCGCAGCGTGTCTTCGTGCCGCACTTACTCATGAGTAGACCCCCAGGCCTGGAGGCAAAAAGCCACCTCCCGGCTCCAGGGGTCTCTCACAGGGCATACTGGGGCTTTCGGGGGCCCCGCGGCCCCCGCTCCCCCACCCCCCTCTGGCTCCGTCACGGAGCCGGCAACCGTGTGGGTGGCCGATCCAGCTGCCCAGCGCTCCCTGCCCGCTTGTCTGCAGGGAGAGTGGGCTTAGCCCGCTCTCCCTGCAGTTTCTAAAAAAGCGGGTCTCACGGACTGTGAGACCCGCCTCAGTGAGGTTCATTTCCAACTAAACATACTTAAAATGATACTGAACTCCCTGCTAGAATCCTCCTCAAGTACCACCTTTTCTGGGAAACTTATGATTGAACCTTGTCCCCAAATGGGCTGGGAGGGGAGCCTAAGTATACATCCACCATCTGCTTACCTAAGTCTGCAGCTGTAACGATGGAGGGATCTCTCAATTTCCATTCCATAACAATTTCTTCCATTTTCCTTTCATTTTTGTTCTACTTGCTTCCACTAAAACTTGCTGGATTTTGTTCCCATCACTTAAAAAATAAATAAATCTACATTTAAGTATATTTTTGAATATATATATTTTCAAGTAGTTTATAACATGTTTCCTATCTAAATAGTTGCCACAATAAGTTGTGAAGAATGTATTTAATACACATTTTAATGCAAATGTACAGAATGTAAAGAATCTGTAGAAATCACTATATTTTATATAACTCAATTCACTGGGGAGTGAGAAGGGCCAAGACTCGTGCATTCTGTCATAAACTTCAGCAAGAAAAGTATTCAGTGGCATCCCTACATGTGAGAAGGGAAGAAGCTGTTGATGGCAGGGAAGAGGCACCAGGGCTACCTTGCAATTGTGAGGTTTTGGCCCCGTAGCAACTCAAGTCTTATAGGACCCTGACCAGTGACTCCTGAGGGTTTGGGTGTAAAACAGCCCATTCCTTCTCAGCCAGTAAGGACATGCAGGTAGCATAATTCACCCACCATTTTGGCAAAGGAGCATGTTGGATACTGATGGATTGTTCTCGGTGGAGGATGCAATTTTTTCATGTTAGTTTTGGTTGGTTGCTGTTGGGCCAGCATGTTTTACATGCTGTTACTTCTGGTAGATCAGATTTTCCCATTAGTTATTATTCAGTTGAATGTGACTAAGGGCTAATTGATTATCTTTTCTCACACTCTCTCAGAAGGAGAAGGACCAGTGTGAGCGTAATCCTGCTGTAGTGTTTTAGTTCATTTTTTAAAATGTTCTTTATTTTTTTCTTATTTCTTGTTGCATTTCTTTTGCTTTAGACATTTTTTTTTCCATTTGGAACAGTAGCATAAAATCTATTTATTTATCATCATCATCATCATTATCATTATTATTATTAACATGAAACAATACTTCCACTAGGGAGAGAATGGGAAGGTGCCTGAGAGGGCATCATAAGCCGAGATGGGGAATAACAAATGTTCCATAGATGCTGTCTGTGGAAGGTAAGGCATTGCACAACCAATGGTGTTGTTTGTTGCCTTCCACACTATAAAAATTCATTGTACACTCCTTGGAGAAAGAACCCATATTTTTGGCTAATATAACTCTGCAAAGCTCTATCCTCTTTGATAATGCGAAATAAATTCATGAATTCTGCAAAAGTAACAGATTGCATGAATTAGAAGGAAAGAAACCCTGGCCCTATTTAAATAAACAAACACACAAACAAAACAGGAGGAATCACTTTGTGCGTGAATTGTACATTCCACCCCCCACAAACACACACACAATTTAAAGAACCTATTTAGGAGCAGACCTAAAGAACACTTAATGTGATATTTTCTCAGGCCAAATTCTACATACATTCACTGCCACATCAAACAAATGTATTAGCCCTGCAGCTCCTATTTAATGTTTTGTGTACACCTGACTCCAGCTAAACTGGAAACCGCTTCAAATCTTGGGAATGGTTAAAACAGGAATTAGCACTTTGATTAGGTTAAGTGAGTTAGTAGGTGTTGCTTTCACACGCAGAAGGTGCCTTTGCCCAGTTTCCAGGGGTTCCCCCATTCCACTGCAGTCACCTATGCCACATCCAATGCTGCCGCAGATGGTCCCTTGACTAGTCCTTGGCTTGCGCTTGCACAACTCTCAAGATGCTATCCAGAGTTCTGTAGCACCATAGCATAACTACCCATAAACAAGGTGTACCAGGATCCGATATTACAATATAGATTGTAAAGCAAACAGGGAGAGGCACTCCCGGCCATGCTGAGAATGCAGCACAGCCCCGTTTGCTAACATGGCCACACCCCAGGTGCATCTGACATGAGATGAAAAGGGTGTGGCTGGGGCACCAGGTATGGCCCCTGAACAAAGCAGTCTGGGTTCTTGAAGGGGGAGAACCCCGTGCAATTGTGGCTCCACCCCTGTTTGCTCTACAGTATAGGTATATTATGTTCAGATATCTTTCTTCCATTCTGCATCTCTATATGTTTTGTAGATGCTGCAGTTTGTTTTCTCCTCATTTCTCTTCTTCCCAAAGGGTTTCTTGTTATCTTATTCAGCCCCTTCTCTTGTTACCATTCGTCCCATTTGTGAGATTTGGGTGTACCTGGTGCAGCCTCAAATGATCTGTTGTTGTCAATATCTCCCCTATTGCTCACTGGTAAACTCTGCATTATACAGGTGGCAGAATGAAGTGTGCCATTTCATAATTAATCCCTCAAGCATTACAGACAAGTTATCATCAAAACAATCAGCCAAGCAACTTCCCCCGCACCATCAAGTATGGATGGAAGATCAGAAAAAGAAAAGAAATGACTGCTGAAAAAATGAAAAAACACTTGATATTATAAAGATTTTTCTTAGTTAAAGTATTCACCTACCATAATTTTAGTAATTCCATTAAAAGCATTTGCTTTTGGTAGGTTAACAGAAACTGGCCTTTGATTTTTTTTTAATTTAATCAGCCATGTGGTGTCAGAAATAAGAAGAAATGTGCTATTTTTACTGGGATTTGTTTACTTAGTATGAACTTGATGTCATAGTGATGGTAAACAACCATCAAGCTGAAAGCATGCTATGTAGTGCTCGGAAATGCCAGATGAACAACCAAAACACCCACCAAAAACTCTGAATATAATGCACACCAGGAGGTGTTGGCAGCCATGTACATTTTCTGCACACTGCAGAAATGGTTAAGGCAGTCGCTGTCTTCTAGAACAGAAAAGGCCCTTTCATATATTCAATTCAGATTACTTATGCATAATAATCTTTAACTTTCCTGATTCTGTGCTTCAGCACACACCCAAAGTGTTGAAACCAATCCTAGTGGAGGGAAAGTACAACTGTGCTCATTTGAACTGTGTTACCATGGATGCATATGCTACCTAAAGGCACAGCGGGGAAATGACTTTATTATCAAACCAGAGGTTGCTGGTTTAAATGCCAGCTGGTATGTTTCCAATACTATGGGAAACACCTATATCAGTCAGCAGCGATATAGGAAGATGCTGAAAGGCATCATCTCATACTGCATGGGAGGAGGCAATGGTAAACCCCTCCTGTATTCTACCAAAGACAACCACAGGGTTCTGTGGTCGCCAGGAGTCAAAACCAACTCAAAGGCACACTTTACCTGTACCTTGGGCACATGGCCAGAATTTCCTCACACCTGTGGCCTAAATAGGCAGACTACAGAGTTGCACTGTGAATGTCCCCACCTGGCAAACAGTTTTCCTGTCCTTGGTACAGCAAAATTTTTGCATTTTTTGCATTTATATACCGCCTTGGGGTTATCTTTTTAACGAAAGGCGGTATATAAATGCAAAAATAAATAAAAAATAAATAAAATAAAAATGCACATGTATATTCCCCAAACCAGGAAAAAAACACACTCAGTTCAGAAACATCCTAGGGGCCAAACTGGGGAACCTACAAATGCATGCTTAGGAAACCTTGACTCTCCAGCTGTTGTGACTGGGGATAATGGAAGTTGTAGTTCAACAAAAGCTGGAGAGCCAAGGTTGCCTACACCTGCTTTAGAAGTATGTTTTCTACTGAAAGTGCCTCTTTTATTGTTTTGGTCAAAAATAGTTGTGCAGGGGAGGGGGGGTAAACCTAATCAAGACTGAGATGAAGAGGGCCATTCTTTTCCTGTGTCCCATTTTCCCACCAAAAACCTTTCCACCTCCGAAATACATTTATGCCGGGGCAATTTTCAAAAGAAAAGTGGTGTGAGTAGCTGGTGAATAGAACCACCCCCGGGTTTGTCCTACCACGCAGCTGTTTTTTATTTTAAAAATAGGCACTTGTGGCTTCTAAGGCATGTGTGTGCATGTTTGTGAAGTTTGGCCCTAAGAAACAGCAGTCTGCCCGAGTTCCAAATGGGCTGGTTTGCCACCTGAGACTCAAGGACACTGGAAGGAACCAGCTGCACAGCTAAAGTCTAGATTAGACACACAAGTCTAACACAAAACAAAAGGTTTCTTTTCTGTTCAACACACAGGCTTTAGGCCTTCCTTTTGCAAAAGTATTGTTTGGTCGTACCAACCAAACTGGGATAAATCTACACAAACAGCCCAGGGAACACTTAGGTGTGTATATGATGCACATCCAACCTTCATTGTCTGTAGTCCAGACATGTTGGTCTTCTACTGCTCTGCACTGCAGTCTCCATGCCAGCAAGAACAATGTCAGCACAGAGATCTCTTTTGCCATGCTTCTTGTGGCAGCATGAGGAGCCAAAAATGTTCCTTAAGACCTGACTAGCCCAAGGACGAAGCTTCCTTTTCTGTCCCTCACAATGGTTGCCTTTGCTCAGGAAAGAGCAAAGGCACTTGTATGTCTCAGCATTGCCCCCTTAAATAAGCACTAGCACTAAACACAGCAACAGATTCCTTAAAAATGTTTTTTCACCCTATATTGCAAAATGATCATTACAGCCTATGTGTCAAACTGAGTTTCCTTCTTAAACAAACAATGTGTCAATGAAAAGAATGGACTAATGCTAACTTCTATTATCATAGACAAGCCTGGAGATGAAGAGCGTTTGATCTATTGCTACTTCTTCAGGGCAACTTTCCTTTCCAAGGAGGTCTTGTATCACTATATCCTCTGCTTCCATTCTGTCAATGTTGCCTTTGTTTTAGAGGCTCTTCAGTTAAATTAATATAGTGATCAAAAGAAGAGAACTGAGTTCAGGCTGGGTTTAGATAATAAATCTACAGTCGCTTTAGATGAGAAATGACCCGGCTAGAATCCAGCCTTAGAGGTAACATTTCCCACTAGGTAGAAAGGTGAAGGTCATGTTATTTAAGGCACTATGTGCTATGAAGCAACTGATAATATTTAAACTAGCAAAATACATATTCAATGAAATATACTTCTATTATCATTGTGTTTAATAGGGCTATGTAGACAATATGGCAACATTCAGTGTCAAAGAAAGTACAAAAATAGAGGAAGAACTAAACATATCAGCAAATTTGTCTGCATTTGTTGCAGACCTTTGTCTGCATTTGCTGAGATAACATGGGGGGGGGGGGAGCATCGAAAGACTGACAAGTGAGAAGTATGGTTGCTTAACCCCCTCCCACACCATCTGATTTTTCCTCAGAAATTGTCCACAAGGCTGTTTTCCTTCTAGTTCCTCCAAAATCTTGGTTTTAGGACATGGCTGGGAAAACAGAAATAGAAGGCATTTAGTTATATGATAATAAATTGTTGGCTGGTTTTGAAGACATGTAAGGCACCTTTAAAGTACAGGAGAAGAAGGGCAGAAGTTAAACAAACAAAACCAACAGATTCAGCACAGTTTAGGAGGTTGTGTAATCTACTCTTGGTTGATTGTCAGAACTAAAGATCAGTGAGAACTGTTCCTTCATACGTAGCCAGAGTTCCTAAACCTATGAAATAGATCTGAAATGCTTCACATTGGTAAAAACCAATGCTGATGGGTTTTCTCCTATTCCTCCACCTTCCTAAAATCCCTTCAACATCAGACTTCAAACAATCTTTTAAGCCACAATTCTTCTTCTCCCAACCAAATTTCTATTTAGCCCACAAATAATTGTCTGTCATTGGCTCTACTAATCACTGCTACCACTGTTGCCTTCTCCTATCTCACAACATCCTTGAGCTAAAGGTCTACTGGGGTCTGCAATAAAGTGTGGCATAGTCAAAGCTTTCACAGAAGTCCCAACCATAATCTTACTCCCCATGCATACACTGCTACAGGCTTTCACGCTACTTCCTAGCACTATCTTACCCTCTGTACAAATGCCAAGCAGGGACCTTGAGCAATTTCCACATTGCCACCTGCTAGCCAGCTTTTACATTCTGAGAAGATTCCACTCCTTTTAAATTACCACTTTTGTGGTGATCAGAATGCAAGAGTTAGTTGTAGGTGGCACTACAAAATCACGCGAGGTCCCTGCTCAGCATGTAAACAGAGGGTAAGAAAAAAATAATAGTGTAGAAGCCTGCAGCGGCATATGTATGGGACTAAGATGTGTTTGGAACCTGAGTAAAAGCATTCAATTTCCTGCACCATATGGAAACAACTCTGCCCAAACCAACATTCCTGTGGCAAGTTCTTCATCTAGCCTCAGTTTAAAACATAGAATGGAGCTCTCACCGCATAGATGGCCATAATCATTCTATGAGTCTTCCTGACTCTGCTCCACATTACTGGAGGTAAATGTGGAAACTGTGCATGTCTGCTTGTCATCTGCTCTCCTCGGATGATGCTCAGCACTGGGAAGACAAATCAGGGAATGAACATCCTCCTCTTTCCATTTCAGGAAAACTAGCCAGGCAGTGGCTGTGCTTCTTCAGCATTGCCACTAGAATGTCAGTGCTGAAGGAGAAGCACATCCATTAGCATTCCCAGGATCAGGCACCAAGAGGAGGAACAGGGAACTAGACACTAGGGGTGTGCACAGAACTGGCTGGTCCAGTTCGGTTCGAGTCCAAACTGGACCTGAACTGGACTGGGCCGGTTCAGTCTGGCACCTCCCCCAACCCCCCAACCCCTGATTCAGTGGTTCGCAAGTTTTTGTACAGGCCATGCAGAGTCCCATTGCACAGGTGCAGCGGCCTCCAAAATGGCTACCACGCCGAAGGGGAAAGGCCAAAGAGTGGCTGATTTCTTAAATAAGGGAGGCTGGAGCCGGGAGGGGAAACCTCCATGGATACACACATACCTGCCACCTCAGACAACTCCTCCAGAGGTGGTAAGTGTAATATATATATATATATTAATTTTAAAAAAACACCAACAACTCATGAACCCTCGGTGGCGTTGGGTCCAGGGTCAGACCGAACAGGGGGTGGTTTGGTTCGACGTCAAACAGTTGAACTGAATCAGTTCAACATCGAACACGTTCAACATCAAATCAGCTTGCACATCCCTACTAGACACACCACCCCCACAATAGTGCTCGGTGTCAGGAAATCTAACCAGACATCATTGGGAAGGAAGTAGAAGGTCCTCCTCCAGTAACTTCTGCCAGACCTAAAGAGGATGGAGAAATTGCCTGAGGGATGCTATTGTTGGCAGCATCCCAAAGAGAAGCATATAATGTGCTGTGTCTCATAGTTCATGGAGCTGGAATGTAGGGACCGGACCAGCACCGAGGGGGGGGTCTCCATTTAAGGGCGGAGGGGTAGAACTTACCCCTCCCACCGCTTTTCCCCCTCCAACGCTGAAGCTGCCAGCCAGGTCTCTGGGGCACTAACCAGTCCGGAGGCCATGTTGGAGGCCTCCGGACTGGTTCGGATCCGGACCGGACCGGACCAGTCCGGCAGCCTGGCACTGGGGGGTGTGTGTCTCCCTTTAAGGGTGGGGGGGGGGGTAGAACTTACCGCTCCTGCCGCTCTTCCCCCTACATCACAGCGCCGCCGCCGCGCGCATAGTGGCGACAGGTGTGCGCGCGCATGCGTGCTAGTCAGAGGAAGACTGCCAGGCGATGACGGGGGCAGGGGCAGCAGCGAAGAACGCTGCCGCCCCAAAATCTTCAGTAAAAAAGACAGCGCCAGAGGGGGAAAAGCGGCGAGAGGGGTAAGTTCTACCCCCCGCCCTTAAAGGGAGACACCCCCCTCAGTGCTGGTCCGGACTACCAGCACATCCCTGCTGGAATGCAAGATAAGGAAAGATCTTTATGCTGATCTGCACACAAAGTATATTGGGCACTCAACCCAATTGAGGTATATTTTTTTGTTTCTCTTGCGTTTCTGTCTTAAAGCACATAGTGAGCTCATATGAACCTGCTTATTCTTCAGCACTTGTTCTGACACTGAGGACATGAGTCAGCACTGCCAGCTACCTGTCTTTGTTGTTACAACTGTAGGAAGCTTAAAGAGCTGCAATCTTAAATATGGATTTCTATGATGAAGTCTGAGAACTTCTCATTTCTTTATCATACTTCCCTTTCTCTCTTTCACTAGGTACTTTTTCTCTCCTCATGTAGAACTACTTTTGGGAGGATTAAGGCAACCATGGTATTCATTGGATTACTGCAGTAAGCACATGTCAAATTCAGATTACATTATGTATTTAGAGCATTTCTTGATATTGAAGTAAATGGGACCACTCCTGCTTGCCGACAGTTCTATGTACGTCAGGAATCCCCACCCTTGGGTCCCCAGCTGTTGTTAAACTGCAACTCCCATCATTCCCACCTACAATGGTCTTTGGCCTAGAACAGCTCCACAAAATAGGGGGGCTAAAAATCCCTGGTATATGCAAAGGAGAACCCCCATGTGCATCATTACTCAGCAGGATCAAGGCCCATCAACATTCACTGCAGTGAAGCCCTTTCCTAAGTAACATATGCTAACATCCAGGATTTGCCTGGGGTAGAACATCTTAGCCATGTTTCTATAGAATGTTGTGACAAAGGAAAATAATATGGAATATGAAACCCCTGATTCAAAACAATCCCTCAAAAGAACAAACAGTGAAGAAGGTGGGCTATTACTTCACTCAAGCACTACTGATCTGTTGATATTAGAAGCAGCAATATTTTTTCAACATCATAACTTAACAACATAATATGACAGCATCTATACAACTAATTAGCATAAATCAACATAATATCCACTTTGTAGCATTATGGTATTGAAACGTTCATCTTGAATAGTAGGGGTGACAGAGGCAAGGACAACAAATGATAAATTCTTATGGAACTTCACCAGATGAAAGAGAGAATGAATGTGTGTGTATATATGTGTGTGTGTGTGTGTGCGCGCGCATGTGCACACACCCAAATGTATAAATCATACAACTTCTCATAGTTTAGTAATGCTACATTTCTGTACATGATGCATTACTTACATAGACCTTTCTTATTACTGGTGTCAACAAAGATAACAATGGATTTTTCTGAAAAGTTTACTAGACTGAAGAATAAATTGACTCGTTTTTTTCTCTAAATGAGTTCATTTTTATTTCTAAGCACATCTGCATGCCTTCAGGAGCCCAAAGGGTCACCATGCATGAAGTTACTTGAATACAGACTGCTATAAAAATATATGCAAATATCATTCCATGCCAGACCTCAAAGCTTGAACAACAGATTAAACAGAATGTAAACTTTGGAAATAAGGTGTAAGAAATAACAACCTTACATGGCACTTCCATCACTTTAGATAACATTTTAGTAACAATTGTAATATCAAGGGCCTTTTTTCTCTTCTAAGACGAAAAATATGCATTCCCTCCATGTTCCATTCACTTTTCAGTGTTTCTCATTTACAGAACTACATTTTAATCCCTCCCACTAGGTGACTCCACACATGATCTTCCCATATCTGCAACCCAGCAAGATCATTTCAGTATCAGCTAAACACCTACAGCATCATAAGTGGCAACATCCTGCTCTCAGTTCTTGCCAATATTCCCAAGTTGTGTTCCCTCCTGCTTCTGCTAAGCATAACCTGGGCACTCGCAACCTGGAAAAGATTACAATCTGAGGGGAAAGAACTTTCAGGAACATGGTACCCAAACGGGAATACAGATGAGGATTACAAACGGGACAATTTCATATTCCAGTCCTAGTAAACCAGGATAGCTGAGCAAGCAGCTGCAGCTGACACACGATTGGAAAAACAAGGTTAGGAGAGCAGAATTATCCAGATCTGAAGCTCGGTATGCAGGTTTGCTGCCATGGTGCCTCCAGAATCTGCCTGATCCTGGCAATTCACACATATATGCAAAACCAGGCTGGTTAGCCCTGATTTGCACATGTGTGTGAATAGCCTCATTGTGTGAAAGCAGTCATAGGACTGTAAACGTTAGCTGAATTATCCAGATAGGAATTATCCAGAATTATACTGAAAGCAATTGTTTGCATGTGCTAAAGCCCAGTACTATATTTCACTGGAAGGGCCTGTTCAGACAGTCTTACTAAGGCACATCATTTCTGCTGAACTAATTTCACCATACCATGTTTTGCCAGTGTAGCCATGAACTGAGAACTGAATTACCAAATATTTCAAAACCAATCTTCAAAGTAGGTATTGGGGTAACAACTCCCTTCAGATATTAAAATGTATGAGGAGCACAGTGGGACTACACCTGCTAACACATTCCCTGCTGCCAATGTACCTACCACTCATGCCCCTCCTACAAACATTGGCAGCTGCCTTATACGGAGTCAGACAATTGGTCCAGCTAGCTCAGTATTGTCTTCACAGACTGGCGGCGGCTTCTCCAAGGTTGCAGGCAGGAATCTCTCCCAGCCCTATCTTGGAGATGCCAGGGAGGGAACTTGGAACCTTCTGCATGCAAGTATGAAGGTGCTCTTCCAGAGCGGATCCATCCCCTGAGCAAAAAACCTTACAGTGCTCACACAGGTAGCCTCCCATTCAACTGCAAATCAGAGTGGACCCTTCTTCGAAAAGGGGACAATTCATGCTTGCCACCACAAGACCAGCACTCCTCCCTCATTCTTTCTCCATTCAGCATTGGTCAGAAGAGACATGTACTGAACAAAAGGAGGATTTCTTTCCATGACTGAGAACCTTGGAATGGTCACTCACTTCTGAAGATGCTGAACATAGGGGTAACTGGAGGCATAGCTAGCCACATTCTTCATGGAACACAGTCTTTCTTTCTCTTCCATCCTTCACAGTACCTCTAGTTTCCTACAATATTTGCTATGTGGTAGAAATGATGGATTCAAATGTATGTATGTATGTATGTATGTATGTATGTACAGTATGTATATGTATTTATTTGTTTATTTATTTATTTAATACATTTTTATACCGCCCAAAACGCAAGTTCTCTGGGCAGTTTACAAAACAATAAAAACAGCCAATAAAAGATTAAAACACAGCAATTAAAATTAAACAGTTAAAACTATTAAAACACAACTAAAACTGTATCTAATTAAAAGCCTGGATGAACAAAAGTGTCTTGACTGCCCTTTTAAAAGCTGTAAGAGATGGGGAGGCTCTTATTTCAGCAGGAATTTAGCAACAGAACCCTAATTAAGATACTTGTTCAGCAAGAACAAGTCTTATGTGGATCCTCTTTCTGAAGCTTATAAACTGCCTTATACTGAGATAGATAATTGGTCCTCTAACTCAGTATTATCTCCACTGGTGAGCAGAAAGAGGCCTTCAGAATGGGGGTTTGCCCAGCTCTAGCTGGAGATGCCAGCCAGGAACTGAACATGGGATCTTCTGCAAGCCATGTGCTCTTCCACCAAGCTACAGCTCCATCCCCATCCACCTCATCAGATCACTAACATGCCAAAGAATATGGGGTGAAACTTTTATATCCAGACCCCAGGAATGCATATTTGGTTTTCCAAGGAGTACGAGATCCCTACGTGCAGCTTCTAACTGGTGAACTCACTTCACTACTCCTTCCCAAACAGTTGATAGATACTGTCAAAACTAGCCACTCTACTAGCTACCTACACGCACATTTCTAAGTGCCAACTGCATCACACAACCCACCGCGGTGTACACAGAGCTGTAGCTTGAGAGCAAGGTTCCACAAAATGAAAACCTCATGTCAATCAACAAACAAATGTCCCACTGAATTTAAAGATCTGCAAAGCTGAAGTGATACAATTAAGAATTTAAGTATTCTAGGATTGTAAAGGAAACAGAAGCAATAGCACTCCTCTTTAGATGGATAGGAGCATTGTTCTGTGAGTTTTCTATTAAAGTAAACTCACAGAACCATGCTCCTGTGCTGTATAAGGGTCTGCGGAAATGATAAAGAAATGTCGTAAGTTGAAAAAGGGGTGCACGTTTTCTAAAACCACAGTACTTGATGCTATCTGATTGCCTCATTTTGCAGGCAGCTAGTGAGCTGCTCTTGAGGCCAAGTGTGTATCTCTCCATTAAATGCCCAAAGTGCAAAATAAGACATGAAGTGCAGTTCTCCTATAATGGATTCAGAAGGGGAGGAGATAAGGAGAATCATTTCAACACCAGGTGCAGTGTTCTCCCTGTTGTGTACTGTGGGGAGGGGGACATAGTTGCAGCCATTTATCATTTGTGGACATCATGACATTGGTTTATTATTCTACTTCCCATTGCATTCTGGGATCCTTATTCTAGTCTTTCACCTGATCAACTGTATCTTCAGCACAAGTCGCTGTCTCTCTCAGTGATAAGGCAGGTGCAAAAGAGGCTATTTTTGCATACAGTGCTGAGCTGACATAATATCTTTGTCACAGGAGACTAGGTAGCTTCCATTATGGGGCCACAATGCAAAGTAAGGTTGAAAAAGGAATGCCTTCATGAGGTATGTGGTATGCTTAAATTGAAACCTCCTGACAGTACCTTTACTAGAAGTAGCAGTATGTGAATTACCAGTTAATTAGAAGACTAGATTCAATGTCTTGAGAAGAGGAAGAGCACTGAATCCTACAAGTTACCTAGATATGCTCTCACAGGGTGGGTGGGTGCACACACACACACACACACACTCAGCACATTTCTTGAAGAAAATACAATCAACAGAAGTTACCTCAGCAGATGCTGTAAAAGTTAGTCCATAAATTGAAAGTTATCCGTAGTTAGTGTTTTGAATATTTTGAGCAATATTTTTCAAGAAATGTTGCAGAGGCAAACAGAAAACGTATTTCTTGCAGATAAATAGTGTAAGGTAATACATTGTATTGGGAATCATTCTGTCTTTATTTTCACAGGTGCAAACAGCTACACATGGGATGTGAGGCCATTAAATCCAGTCCACAATGTTCAGTTTTCCACCTTTCACCAGGTTTTAATAAAGCAGACAGAAAATGTCTAAAATAAAACTCGGCAATAGGTAGATGATTATTGCTTAGAATCCATCTATAGTACAGTATATGGATACGGACATTACATTAGAACCCTGCACAGAGTCTTCTCAATACACAGAAGCTAGCACAGGGGTGTAGCTATAATTGAGCGGATGGGTTCAAAGAACCCGGGCCCTCCAGCTCCTGAGAGCACCCCAGCTCCACTCCTCCCTATTTACTTCATTATCTCCCCCACTCCAAGGGGCCACTGGGGAGAAGGGTGAACATGGACCCTCTCTTCCCTAGCTACACCCCTGAGATAGCACAAAACTGCACCTTGGCTGTATTTGTGCCACTGAAGGTTAAGCCAATCCAGAAAATCCAGGTAGTGAAGCCCTTATGCTAGAATGCCTTGCCTTCAATGTCAGTGAAATCTGTTTCAGCAGATAGCAGGCAGGCTTCACATCTGAAATCTGGAAATAATGTACACATGAACTTTGAAAATGCTAAATGAGCAAAGAGACACTTTTAAAAGTGGTGACACTCATATTTAGTAGTGGGAAAGTAACTGTTACTATCCAAACCCAGCATAGCATTTTTCCAGCGCTGTTGCTGGTGTCTGCCTTGTAGTGGTGGTTGCTTTCAGACTGCAGGTCGTTTTGGGACAAGGAATCATTCTTATTTCTTTTTCTATGGAAACTGCTTTGTGAACATTTTGGTTGAAAAGCAGTATATCGATATTAATAATGAATAAAATAAAATAAGACAAGGTGTAATACATGCATATCACGTGCAATGCCTTGTATGTGCTTTGCCTGATTTCCGCAATCTTTCCGCAAACACACACTTCTTTGAAGAAGGGTGTTTGTATATCCATGGCATACGGTATGCCCATGTTGCTGCAGAAGAATGTGTCTGCATTCACTGCCACATTTGCAACACGTATACTAGTCCAGAATGCTTTGAGAATCTGGGTTTAGTTCTCATGGTTCCCACTTGCGTGCTTTAGCAGAAATAATTCTAACTATAGAGGAACAAACATGTACACCTGATACTAATATTTTACCCTTTCTTAGTAACATTTATGAGTAGAACCCATTACTGTTTTACTATTTTGAAATAAGAGTTATTTCATTTAAAAAAAAAAAACCCTTTCATTTCTAGAACTTCATTGTTTTTCCCCTGCTTTCCTTTCTCGCCTCATACTGTGTATATCAGAGAAGGCCAACGTTATTTCAGTATTGACTTTTATTTTGATGAATGCGCTTCTATTTCATTTATTCTTTATTTGTACAGAAACTACACAGTATTTTTATATTGTTCCCTACTTCCTTTTTGATTAAACTGTTTTATTTGATTTTCCAGAAATAAAGCAGCAGAGAGGAAAACCACAGATGTAGTCAGTGCCCTGACTTTTGATGCATTCTTCCTAGAAAAAAACTAAAGGTTCATGATGCAGCAGTTTTGCTGAAGCTAAGCAGGTCTGGGTCTGGTCAGTACCTGGTCTGGATCACTTAGAAATTCTGTGTTTGCCACTTTGAGTTCCCTGATGGAAAATGGTAACATTAATTTTTTCAATGTAACATTTAAACACATAGAAAAACCCTCATGCCTATGGGATACTCAAAAGGCTAAAGGAATATACTCATTAATGAACACGGTAGTTGCTACAGGTTTTTAACAGTTGTGGATTGGCTTAATCCACAGCAGCCCTAGTGGCAATGTGCACCACTGCAGTTAAATATATGCATCAATAAATAAAAATATAGGGCATAGCCAGATGTTACTGCCTAGCTTCCCATGAGATCTCTAATCCTATCCTTGCCATAAGAAACATCTGTCTCAAAGACTTTCGGATGCTGCATGGGCCATGAAACAACTATGATCCACAGAAGTTGGCATAGAAAAGGTCCCAAATTCTACACAGAGGCTTCTTTTGGGATAATGTTAAAGGGAAGAACATTGTTAATTACATTGTTTAGTATTAAGGCCATTCTACAATTTTAAAACTGATAACATTTAGTGGTAGTAAAATTAAGATGATGAAATAAATCTAGGGAAATGACTACACTAATGCAGGGTTCACATATAGCACAGAACTGGTGGTTCAGCTGAGCATCCACAGGTACACACATGACCCTACCTCTGGTCTTGGGAACAATATGCTGAGATTGGACATGACATGCAAACCCACCAATCTGCAGACTGCCTTGGCTGAACTGCTGGTTTAGTGCTATGTGAACCTGGACAATATTGTTATGACAAACCTTGATTTGTATTTATCATCATATTTACAAGCCTGAAAATTCAACAAGAAACTGCTGATTGAAAGAAGATTGTGCTTTAATCATGAAGTATATTTGAATATTTGGAAATAGTTGTTATACATTATTATGTGTTCCTGACAAGCTATTGTTTGAACATCAGTTCTGAATTCTAAGTATAAAAAAATAGTAATGAATAGAGCTGTACAATGGAACAGATCCTTGGAGGTGCTGGCTTTTAATGCCTCAATCTTATCCACAATTACATAGGAGTAAATTTCATGAAAATTAGTGGAACTTACTTATATAAACACACAAGGGATCACACTGTCAATCTCTTTTTAATTTTGTGAGATTTACATTTCTGACAACCCAATCAATCATTTAATCTGGTTTTCAGGTATTTCAATTTAAAGTTATTTAATCCCATTATCCACAGTAAAGCATATTATATGTGCCAACCCAGTAGTATTTTGATTATTTCTCCTTCTTTGAAAAGAAATCCTTAAGGCTTTTTTTTCCAGAAACTGGCCTGAAAATTTCTTATATCACGATGTGCCCTGATCATCCCATGAATTCCAAAAGCAGAAAAGGGATCTGTTTGAAATAATGGTCCGAATGTTGGGCAGCAATATGAGGGTGGCAGATGAAAGGCTTCTTCTGCACCAAGAGGCTGGTGCCTAATAGGTGTTTGCACAAAACCAGCTTGGCCTATTTCATTTGCATTCAAACCCAATTTGAACCAGGGAGGGTAGGTTTGGTTTTGGTTTTGCTCGAACCCTCCCTGGTTCAGTTCGAACACAATTGAACCGGTTCTAAATAGAACTGGACTGGAATCGGACAGATTCCAGATGGTGTCGATTGGAGACTGTTGCTCGTCAAAATCTGAGCTAAAGTATGGTGTCCCTCAAGGCTCCATACTTTCTCCAATGCTCTTTAACATCTACATGAAACCGCTGGGAGAGATCATCAGGGGATTTGGAGCGGGGTGTTATCAGTATGCTGATGACACCCAAATCTACTTCTCCATGTCAACTTCTTCAGGAGATGGCATAACTTCCCTAAATGCTTGCCTGGAAGCAGTAATGGGCTGGATGAGGGAGAATAAACTGAAACTGAATCCAGATAAGATGGAGGTACTTATTGTGCAGGGTCAGAACTCTAGACAAGATTTTGATCTCCCTGTTCTAGATGGGGTCACACTTCCCCAAAAGGAACAGGTTCGCAGTCTGGGAGTACTTCTGGATCCACACCTCTCCCTGGTTTCTCAGGTTGAGGCGGTGGCCAGGGGTGCTTTCTATCAGCTTCGGCTGATAAGCCAGCTGCATCCATTTCTTGAGATGAATGACCTCAAAACAGTGGTACATATGTTGGTAACCTCCAGACTTCATTTCTGCAATGCGCTCTATGTGGGACTGCCTTTGTACGCAATCCAGAAGCTTCAGTTGGTACAGAACGCGGTGGCCAGGTTGGTCTCTGGGTCATCTCGGAGAGACAACATCACTCCTTTGTTGATAGAGTTATACTGGCTGCCAATAGGTTTCTGGGCAAAATACAAAGTGCTTGTCATAACTTATAAAGCCCTAAATGGCTTAGGCCCTGGGTATCTAAGAAAACGTCTTCATTATGATCCCCACTGCCCATTGAGGTCGTCCGGAGAGCTCCGTCTCCAGTTGCCGCCAGCTCGGCTGGTGACCACACTGGGACGGGCTTTCTCAGTTGCTGCCCTGAGACTGTGGAATGTACTCCCTACTGAGATATGATCCTCGCCATCTCTGACAATTTTTAGAAAGCATTTGAAAACCCACCTCTTCACCCAAACTTTTTCTGTTCTTTAAATGTTTAAGGTTTTAATTCGTGGTGATTTTTAAATTGTTAAATTGTTTTAAAGTTTTTGTATTTTTTAACTTGTTTTATACTATTGTTAACCACCCAGAGATGAAAGTTTGGGGTGGTGTACAAATGTAATAAATAAATAAATAAATAATCCCCCAGTGAGGCTTTACCTTGGCATGGTTGTGGGGCATGCGTGCTCTGAGGAAGGTGAGAGCTATGCCAGAGGTCCAACCATACTGGACAGGTCTCACCAGAGGAGCCAGACAAAGAGTGCCTCTCCCATCAACAATATGGTGAGAGGTAACTTTAATAAATCTATACCGGATCTGTCGTCGCTTGGGTCAACAAGGACCACCCCAGGTGCTGGAGCCCCTGGACATCTGGAGGCAAGTGGGCAACAGGACTCAGCATCTTCAGTTACACAACCAGGGCTGGAGACTGCAAGGTTACTGGAAGAAACATCGCTTAACCAAAAAATATATAGGAAAAATGCCAACAAGAAAATAATGATCTGCTCTTACAAGTCTAGTCCAACTAGAAGAGGTTATTTAAAAAGAATGTACCAAATTTGGAAAGAGAAGCATCCAGATAGAGAAATAACAGAACAAAGGCTAGCAGACCAGAAAAGATTCATAATAAGAAATAAAGTATTCACAGGAGTTGAGCTGGAAGAACTGCAAAGAACAACACAGGCTCAAGACATGGAAGAAGAATTACCACTAACTGAAGCAGTTGCTCAGGCGCAGGTGGAGGTGGTGTTGGAAATAGAGGATGCCACTGACAGATCAGTGGACCTGTCAAAAAAGAAAGTAGTACATCACCTAAATGGAAGATTAGATTAGAAAATAAAATCTCCAGGCTTAGATCAGTAAATTGAAAGATATGAAAGACAAGAAGCTGAAGAATGAAAACACCAAACAGTATCTGATCCAAAAATACCACCTAGATTCAAGGAAAATCAGAGAAGTCCTGGAAATAATAAAGCAGCAAATAACAGCAATGTCAAAGAAGATTAGCAGATACCAAGCCAGAATTACACAACACAGGCACAATCTCCAATTCCAGTAGAATCAGAGACGTTTCTACCAAAGCATAGAAGGAGAAACGGCAAGAAACCTAGAAACACCAAATAAAGAAGAAACAGTGCAGTTCTGGGGGAAATTATGGGACAATCCAATAGATTATAATAAAAAAGCAAGCTGGATGAAAGAGGTCGAAAAATGTAACCAACAAATGCAAAATCTAATAATAACAGCAGAATTAATAAGTGAAAGAGCAAAGAAAATTAAAAATTGGTCTGCTCCAGGGGAGGATGAACTGCATGGCTTTTGGCTTAAACACCTAACAAGCCTCCATAAACAACTATCAAAACAGTTCAATCACATTTTGCAAGGAGGTGATATTGAACAATGGCTAACAACTGGGAAAACTCATCTCATCATGAAAGACCCAGCAAAAGGTGCAGTTCCAAGTAATTATAGACCAATAACCTGCTTGCCAACCATGTTCATATTATTAACTGGAATAATAGCAGATGAAGTGATGCAACACTTTTTAACTAACAAACAGCTTCCAGTTGAACAGAAAGGAAATTGCCCGAACACCAGAGGCACAAAAGACCAGCTGCTGATTGACAAAATGATTATAGAAAATTGCAAGAGAAGAAAAACAAATCTAAGTGTTGCATGGATTGACTACAAGAAAGCCTTCGACTCATTGCCTCACACATGGATACTAAAATGTTTAGAAACAACTGGTGTCAGCAAAAACATTCAGATATTTATTTTTAAAAAGCAATGAGCATGTGGAGTACACAGTTAACAATCCATGGTGAGACACTTGGACAGGTTAGCATTAGAAGAGGTATTTTCCAAAGGGACTCACTATCCCCTCTGTTGTTTGTAATCGCCATGATCCCACTTTCACAAATACTAAACAAAACAGGCCTCGGATACCAAACATCTAAAACATCAAGTAAAATCAACCATCTGCTGTACATGGACGATCTGAAGTTGTATGGAAAGTCCCATTCAGAAATCGAATCACTGCTAAACACTGTCCGTATATTCAGTAGCGATATAGCAATGGAGTTTGGACTAGACAAGTGTGCTGCATTAATAATGAACAGAGGGAAAATAAGAAAAACAGAAGGAATAGAACTACCCAATGGAAACAACATCAAGAACCTGGAAGAAAAAGAACATTACAAATACTTGGGCATTCTCCAGGCTGATAACATTGCACACACTGGAGTTAAAAGAAAAATTGGAAGTGAATACATCAGGAGAGTTAGAAAAATCCTCAAGTCCAAACTCAATGGCGGGAACACCATACAAGCCACAAACACCTGGGCTAGACCTGTTATCAGATACACTGCAGGAATAATAGACTGGACCCAGGCAGAGCTAGAGACGCTAGATCGTAAGACCAGGAAAATCATGACCATCAATCATGCTCTGCAACCCCGCAGTGATGTAGATAGGCTATATCTCCCTCACAGCTCAGGTGGAAGAGGAATGCTGCAAGTCCATCGAACAGTCGAGGAGGAGAAAAGAGGCCTTGAAGAATATATCAAGGACAGTGAAGAAGATGCACTTCAAATGGTCAATAATGAGAAACTTTTCAACATCAATGAAACAAAGCAGGCCTACAAGAAAAAAACAAGTCAATTATCGAGCAGAAAAATGGAAAAATAAGCCACTGCATGTTCAATATTTGCACAATATAACTGGGAAATCAGACATCACCAAGACCTGGCAATGGCTTAAGAATGGCAACTTGAAGAAAGAAACAATGGGTTTAATACTGGCTGCAAGAACAGGCACTAAGAACAAATGCAATAAGAGCAAAAGTAGAAAGGTCAACAACAAACAGCAAGTGCCACCTTTGTAAAGAAGCAGATGAAACCATTGACCACCTAATCAGCTGTTGTAAAAAGATCGCACAGACTGACTACAAACAAAGGCATGACAAGGTAGCAGGGATGATACACTGGAACATCTGCAAAATATACAAGCTACCTGTAGCCAAAGATTGGTGAGACCATAAAATTGAAAACGTGGTAGAAAATGAAGATGCAAAAATATTATGGGACTTCCGACTACAAACAGACAAACATCTGCCACACAATACACCAGATATAACTGTAGTCGAGAAGAAAGAAAAACAAGTTAAAATAATCGACATAGCAATACCAGGGGATAGCAGAATAGAAGAAAAAGAAATAGAAAATAATCACAAAATATAAAGATCTACAAATTGAAATTGAAAGACTGTGGCAGAAAAAGACCCCAATAATTGCAGTGGTAATTGGCACTCTAGGTGCAATTCCAAAACAACTTGAAGAGCACCTCAACACCATAGGGGCCACAAAAATCACCATCAGCCAATTACAAAAAGCAACTTTACTGAGAATAGCTTATATTTTGCGACAATATCTATAATAACCAAAAGTATTGATGATAAAATTCTGGCATCCCAGGTCCTTGGGAAGGACTCGATGTCTGGATAAAACAAACCAGTCAATAACATCTGTCTGACTGTGTAAACAAGAAATAATAGGTTCTACATAGGGTATAATGGGGACTTGAACCGGCCCATTATTCCCTATGCAGAGCACCTAGGGGCACAAGGATTGTAGGCACCCATGGTTGCCTACCGCTCACCAAACACCCAAACAATCAGACACTCCTGCAATTATTGATGCATTTCTGAAGATTTTTAATTTGTTTGCATGTTCCCCATAGGGAATAAAGGGAATTTGAGGATGCCCCATATGCCCCCTTGGGAGGTGCCTGGGCACCAAAGTGGGTTTGGGGGCAAGGCACATTGCGTCACAACCACTCCCTGAAGGCCCAAGCTGGTGGGGTTATAGATATAGATATATAGATATAGATATGACTGTAGCCTATTTCAATACAATGAACAGAAATTACTCCTCCATACATAACAGTAAAACAGTGTGTGACCTAATTTGCTGTGACTTCTGACTCAGAGTTCACAGTAGATTAGGTCAGACACGGTTCTACTGTTATGAATAGGGATGTGCATGAATCAATTTTTTTGATTCGATTTGTACCCGAATAGAATCACCCCCAATTTGTTTTTTGTGTGAATCTCCACCCCCACCAAATCACCCCAGATTTTATTTGGATCCAAATCTGAAACAATTTGGGGCAAAAAGGGGTTCCAGGGGCAAAAGATTGGGGTGGGTGGTAGTGCCCAATGGGTGGAAGCTACCACCCACATTTCAAAGAAATTGGGGAAAGGGATTATTTTTTAAAAAAATTGAAGTTTAAAAAGTTTTGAGCTTTTTCTCATAGGAAGTAATGGGGATTTCAGTGGCTACATAACTCCATATGGGTGCATCAAATATGAGGAACGAACAAAGATGAACAATGATAGTGGATTCTTTGTTCATTCATCATTTTGCACCAAAGATTATGAATGAACATCTTGATGAAAGATAATGATGAATGAACATCTTTGTTCATTCATTATCTTTGGTGCAAAATGATGAATGACCAGAGAATCCACTACCATTTTGCATCAAAGAATCCACTCTCAGAACACCTCAAAAACTGAAAACAACAACAAAACTCAGTACCCCATGGGCTTGTGGGGTGGTTGGTATCCCATGTGCACTACACCACAACCTGCTCTAGTTGCATCTCCTCTCATGTGGAGTTACGGGGCTGCTGAAATCCCTATTATTCCATATTGGAAAAAGCTTAAAGATGTGCAAACTTCAAAAAATTGTTGAAAATAACCCCTCTGGTCATTTTTTTTTTTTAAATTGGGTGGTAGCTTCCACCCACTGGGCACTACCACCCAACCCACTGTGGCCACAAAATGGAGGTACAAATTTTAAAAAAATGGGTCTGAAGCTGGGCAATTTGTTTTGTACCCAAGTTTGGTGCCATTGTGCACAGGGGCAATTTGTTCTGTCTATAAATCACCCATATCAGCTAGATTTGGGTACAAATCATTTTGTACCCGATTTGATTCACACTTCCCTAGTTATGAATGGAGCAGCAATTCCCCAGAACTGGACTCCGTCATGACTTGGGCATCATCAGCTGCCCCCTCCCCCTGAGAGGTGAGAGGAGCATTGGAGAGGCCACAAAAGGGAGGAGAAATCTAGCTCCCCTGCCAGCCATCAATCCCCTGCCTTCCACTCCCACCACAGAAGCAGCTTCCCTGGCAGGAGAGCCCCCCACACTGCCAGGCTCCACATGGAGCGGCAGCACTGGTGATGTACCCAATGGGCCTGCCACTGATCCTGGACTTGACTCACCAGCAGCAGGCTCCTCCAGATAGAAGAGCCTTAGCCCCATCACTTCAACTGTGGCAAAGAACTCACCAATGGGAAGCTGTGGGACCTCATGCCGGTGCCTTCTCTGACACCCACACTGGTCTCCTGCACCAGCTTGGGGACCCCTCCCTCCTCTGCCAGCCACCCTATAGCATGCCTTGCTCGCCACATGATGCTCAGACATGACCTCTGTGGGTGTGGCCTTTAAAAAAAATTAAGCTTTTTTTAAAAAAAAGTTTTTTGGGGGGGAACAAAAAAAAAACCTATCCAAAAAACCCTAAATTAAACCATACTCCTGCCAACCTACTCCACTCACAACAAAAATACAATAAAATAAAATACAATGAGGGGCAACTAAGGGGGAACCTGTAAAAGCAAGAAATATCCTGTAAAAACAAGAGACAACTTGTAAAAAAACAGCCACAGAAAAAATTCCTCCCCCACTAGTCAGTAAGCAGCTACCAGTCAGTAATAAGTAACAGCAAAAGGGAAGAGGGTCGGGGGGGGGTGCAGGGGGTGAACCAGGGAAATGGGCCAGAGAGGCCTCTCAGGCCAAAGGGCCTGTGGCCCCCCGGAAGTGGGCACAGAGCAACAGAGACAGTCACTCACTCAGAAAACAAAAAATCCAGCAGCATCAGCACAAACACATACTCAGCCAGAGAAAATTACTTTGGAGAAGGGTGAGTAGTGGGGCAGGATGCAAAGCAAAAAAAAAGGCAGCGGAGACTGGAGAGATCTCACCACCACCGGCACAAGGCAGGCAGGCACAAGAAGTCTGCATCCAAACTCTCTCACCAGCAGCAGCCAGCAACAACATGCAGCAAGAGTGATTTCTGCTCCCTCTTTTTGGAGCCCCCACCTTTGCCCTCACCCCTGGCCAATAGGGTGCCAGTTCTCCAGGACTGGCACCACTGGGAAGCCTAGTAGAGAGTCAGAGAAATCTGGCCAATCAGTAAAGCAGGAGCTCGGCAAATGAAACCAAGGAAGACAAATGACACAAAATGGCTACTCGCGCCTAAAATGGAGGCTTGAGCCTTCAAGCCTGTTTGAACTGATTCAAACCAAACCAGGCTCAAATGGTTCGAACTCAGACTGGCATTGCCAATGCAATGCCCTGTCTGGTTCAAGTTTGAACCTTCAAACCGAACCTGTTCAAATTCAAACCTGTTTGCACACCCCTAGCACCTAACTGTAGTGAAGGCTTGTTCTGTAGCTAAGTGTTGTGGGAAGAATGGACTGCCAGAGGGAGCGCTTGGACTCCTGCTTCATAGCAGTCACCAGGACCGGGAACAGTGTGGCCAGCGTCGCCTTCCCCAGGGCTTGCAGGGATCTAGCAACTGGGCTGGGTGGCAACAGCCCTCAAGCCTCATATTTTATGTATTGTTCAGTTTTTATACCGCCTTTCATAAAACATCCCAAGACAGTTTACAAAAGTTAAAATACAGTAAAACTCCATAAAAATCCCATTTAAGAACAGGTACAAAAATAGAATAGAACCACTTAAGAATTCTAGGGCTATCTTTTATCCCAAACTTTGGGTTATCCCTTTGAGGGTAGACTTTCCTTTGCCAGTGCACATAGTGCCGCATCAGTCTGGGGCATGCCTCCCCCAATGGGCGGGGGGCGCAGCAAGGCTGAACATTTGGATGGAGTGTTTAGTGGGCGGCAGCAAGGCTGAACATTTGGATGGAGTGTTTAGTGGACAGTTGGCAGGAGCAGCACCATCCACAGGAACCTTAATAATACAGACACTGTCCAAGCAACCAGGAAAATCAAAGCCCTTCTGACCAACCAGACTCCAGACCTTAGAAAGGATGCCTGACTGGACAGCCGCACTTGCTCAAGTGTGTTATTAATGAAAGGGTTCCTCTCACATGTGCCGCTCCCCTTCCCCAGATGGAAGCTGTCAAAATGTCTTGAATGGAAACTGCAATTAAAGGTCCTGAATGCCAAGGTGTGCATTGCTGGTTTGTTTTATTTATTTATTTTTTAAAATGTATGCCACTTCCTCCAAAGACTCTAGGCCAGGCCTGTTCAATTTAACACCCCCACCCCCGCCTGTTTTTGGACTACAACACCTGTAATCCCCAGCCACAGCAGGCAATAGCCAGGGATTATGGGAGTTGTAGGCCAGCATCTGAAGGAGGCCCAAAGTTGAGCAGCCCTGTTCTAAGCGGTGAAAAACACCAATAACAATTTTAAAATAAAGATAAAGGAAAAGCCTCCTGGTGAAACAGATAAGTCTTAAGAAGGGCCTTAAAAGCAACTAAGGAGGGGGCTGAATAAATCGGGGGGGGGGGTGTTCCAAAGAAGAGGGGCATACATTTGCTCAATTGTATGCCTCATACGGTTGCTCAACTAATAACAAGCAAATGGACAGACACTGACAGGAGATTTGTGGGGATACGTTTTGCCTCTCTTTTATATGACTGGAACACAGGAAGGTTTCCACAGACAGGGTGCCCGTGCGTTTCTGCACAGGGTCAGCACACTGGTGTTTCTGCCAAGTGATGTGGTATCACTTCCCTGGCATCTGTGATCTTTGCTGGGAAACAACCTAGTTGCCCGGTTTCTGGTGTTACTGGGCTCCATGTTTTTGTGCACATACTTCTGCGGTCCTCGATTGCTGGAGACGTCTCCTGCTATGCTCATCTTTTTGTGTGGATTGACAAAGGGGGCATCATAAGACAGAGTGGGAAGTGGGCTTTCCCAATGTGCTTCTCCCTCTAAATACATTCAAGCAATATTCTTTAACCCAAATTTCCCCCTTAAGATCTGCTCTCTCGCTCTCTCTTTTTCTCTTCCCCACTGTGCTGTGAGCAGTGTTTATGGGGTCAGTGTTTGTAAAAGGAAGCTTGAACAGCAATGTCAAGAGGGTAATTGGCAGAAAAGAGATTCCTGCCTCTGAGCAAGAGGAATTAAGCTTTCTTTTAGCACCTTGGGACCATCTAGGGCTCATTGTTGCTAGACCTACAAGCCCTAATTATGAAGATCACACCAAAGGTCATGTTATGTAGTGAGACAAGAGTTCTTTCGAGTGAGAACAAGGTCACAGTTCCTTGTGTGCTTCTGATTGATCCTTAGAGTTCACATCTGGAGAGAGATGGCCTAGTATGAAAATGCATTACAGTTCATGGAACTAGTTCATTTATATTCAGATTTGCAGCTTTTTGCAGAAGAGCTTCTGTTCTGGTTGGATATTAACAAGTTACTGCCAGAAAGCATGCAGAAGGGCTTTATTCTGAACCCAAATATCTGCTTTCAGAAGACTGCAGAGACATTTTGAGTTGCACTTCTTCAAATCACAATTATAGGATGGAGGATACATGACCTAGTAGTAGTACATACATGTAAAAAGAATCTTAGGATTGTGAGTCAGCAGTCTGATGCAGCTGCAAAAAAACCTAATGTGATTATAGGCTGCATTAACAGGACCGTAGCTTCCAGGTCATAAGAACTAATAGTGCTCCACTTTATTGTGCACTAGTCATGCCTCATTTGGAGTACTGTGTTCAACTTGGGTAATGCCCTTTATGAAGGATATAGAGAAATTTGTTCAGAGCAGGGCAACGAAGATGTTCAGGGATCTGGAAAACAAGGCTTTGAATATGGTTGGCCTTGAATATGGTTGACCTAGAGGACTGAGAGGACAGCTTAATGGCTTTATTTATTATTCTCTTGTTTACACAGTCAGACAGGTGTTATTGACTGGTTTGTTTTATCCAGACATCAAGTCCTTCCCAAGGACCTGGGATGGCTGAATTTTATTGTCAATGTTGTTGTTGTTGTTATAGATATCGTCGCAGAATATAGGCTGTTCCCAGTAAAGTTGCCTTTTGTAATTGGCTGATGGTGATTTCTGTGGCCCCTATGGTGTTGAGGTGCTCTTCAAGGTCTTTTGGAACTGCACCCAGGGCGCCAATTACCACTGGGATTATTTTGGTCTTAATAATAATAATAATAATAATAATAATAATAATAATAATAATAATAATTCGATTTCCATACTGTACCGCCCTGCCAAAAATGGCTCAGGGCAGTTTACAAAGAGAAATAACTTGACGGCATACCCAAAGTGCTGTCACACAGAAGGGAGCAAAGATTTGTTCTCTGCTGTTCCAGAGGGCAGAGCTAGATCTAAAGGGTTTAAGTTACTGAAGAGCTGGTTTTGGTTCAACCTTAGAAGGAACTTCTTAACAATAACAGCAGTTTAACAATACAATCAATTGACTAGGGTTGGCTCTTCCTTACTCAAGGTCTTCAAGCAAATCTGGAGAGCCATCTGTTAGGAATGCTCTAGCTCTAGATTTCCTTCAGTGAGCAGGGGCTTAGACTAGATGACCTACAAAGGATTTCCCCAACTCTATGATTCTATAAAGATTTAACTGCTGTTTTACTTAGTACTTATTGTAGCAGTACCACTGGAATAATGACACCAGTCAAGTATTATTGAAAGTATATATAGCATGTGCAAATTCCTACACTATATTGCCCTCTCCAATTCTGCCACATGAAGCTATTTGATAACATATGAGTCCAAGCATCAGTCCATCTAGCTCAGTACTGTTTACAATGTTGGTGCTCCTAGCAGTGTGCATGGAACTGATTCCAGTGGTTTAGTTTGAATATGAGCCAAATTCAAACTGGCCCATCGGCCCGTAAGCCAGTTCAAATTGAATTGGCCCCTGGTTCAGTCCGAGGTTTGAACTGGTTCAGAACTGGTTCGATTTGGGTCAAGGGGCATGCTTGTAAAGGGGAAGCTAGAACCAGGCTGTGCTGGAGTGTTGTATTTATTCCAGAGCTTGGAGGAGCCACGCCACCACTTCTGACAACAATGATGACGAGGTGCCCCTTGCCACCCTGCCACCCAATTAGGAGTCCTTTTAAGGCAGACATGCTTCCCCCCTTTGCTTGTAAAGAGGAATCTTCACAGATTCCCCTTTACAAGCATGCCCCTTGAACTGCCAAACCAATTTTGAACCATTTCCATTAGAACTGGGGCCAGTTTGGCTCAAATTTGGATCGGCACCCCTTTTGGAGGGTCTGGTCCGGGTTGAGTCCAAACTCGGTGAACCAGCCTGGTTCTATTTGAACTAGTTTTGAATAGAAATGGTTCCACACACACCCAGTGACTCCCTAGGGTTTCAGGCAGGAGTCTTTCTGAGCCCTACCTGAGATTTTGAACCTGAGACTTTCTACATGTAAAGCACTCTTGCTCTAAGCTATGTCCCCTGCTATTGCCTCCAGCTATGGGGTCCCATGCCTGAGGGCAGAAGCTTCTATTCTTCACATCAGTGCTTTTCGGTTCTTGCATCCTCTCTCGGGGAAAACCCCCTGTATGGGATCCAGATCTGACTTCATAAGTATAAGTTAGCATGCCAGGGTGAAGATTCAAAGAACCAGTTTAGACACACATCAGCATGCCCAGTAGGACTTTTGACTTTCCCCCTCTGAAAAACAGAACTTCATACCATGTCCCACATTGCATTCGAAACTTTTCTCAGTTTCACAAGGTCTGTGCCATGAGGATGGAACTTGCACAGTTCTTTGGTAACATGCCAAAGAACTTCATTGTGCCATTGAGTTGATGTCGACTCCTAGCAATCACATTCTATCTGATTTTCTTGATAGAATACAGGAGTGGTTTGCCAGCACCTCCTCCCGCACAGTATGAGATGATAACTTTTGGCACCTCCCTATATCGCTGCTGCCCAATATAGGTGACTACATAAAGAACTTCATAACAGGCCTATATTTCATAATCCTGACAGCGCTTGCCACGATCATATCTCATGGTGTTCAATGTCCAACAACTGCTTTCTTTGTCCCAAGTGCTTACATTTTAATTTTCCATCTTTGTGAAATTGTCCCTCTTCATATTTTTCACTACCCTCAATCTTTTCGAATTTAGAAATGAATAAAAATCTCATAAAAATCATAAAAATGAATTAAAAAAATAAAAAGGATAAATTGAGATTTCTAAGCATGGACCTTGAGGGCATGTTAACATAATAGTAACATAAGATTATCTCGGGAAACATGGTTACAACCCATTTGCGCACAAACAAGCAATTGCAAGCTGTTTCAGAGACAAACTCCCCCTATTTAGCTTCTGTCCTGTCCAGAGTAGATTGCCCACCAGCAACCAAGGTATTTTCAATACCAAATCCAGGTTGAAATGCATCTAGATCATCTGTCATCCAAGACCACTTGACATTGGGCCATCACCACTAGTTTCAGAACAGTTTCAGAAATTAGAGATTCGCCAACAGCTGTTAAAAAGAAAGGGATATCGGGATGGCTTTTTTAACATTCACCTCACTTCCAATAGTTACGGAACCTTACTCTCCCATAACAGGGAGTTAACTACCTCCTCTACCCATTTGACCAGCCTCCCAATGGCAGCTTAGTTAATCCAGAATGAACCAGGGGTGATCACACAATTGGTCACCTTCACACTTAAAAGAATCTGGTCCACATCCTTAGACTGAACCAACTGAAAAGTATCCAACACATCAGGATGAGCAGAAACCGCTATTCCTATCAGGACAATTGCACATAAAGGACTTTTCCAGACAACTATATTAAGTTGAATGTTTATTAGAGGAATCCAAGGTGGTTCAACACAAACCTTGAAAAATGGGCCTGTAACATGGATTTTATAAACTGACCTGTAGAAAACAAGGCAAGAGGATTCTTGCAGGAAGAGATTGGACAAGATTGCCTTTTAATCTCTTCCAGTCATATGGGATATGATACTTGCTGCTGCTGCTTAGTGTTTCTATCCAACACGGCAGAAAACCTCAAGGAACTTCCTCCGAGTAAGATGAATGACATGACATTGAAAGACTCTTCATTGGCTATTCCAGCCAGAGACTGAACTGCCAATGGTACAATGCTGACACCTAGATATCCCACTTCAGTTCCAATACAGAACCACAATGTAAAACTCTCAGAGTAGTTGGCAAAACTGCCATGGGAAAAACACACAGGCAAGTGAAAACATGAATTGTGCTTCACATGCTCTATGGCAGGGGTTTCCAATCTTTGGCTGGGGATCATGTGAGTTGCAGTCCATCAACAACTCTGGATCTACGGTTGGGAACCCCTGCTCTGTGGTAGAGAACAGTGGTGCAGAGGAAGGAGTGGAAACTCCAGAGATGTCTAGTGTCTTTCCTACCTTCCCTGTTTATGATTCTGGGGACCAGCTTTGCCTATGGTTTCTTTTGCCAACAAGTAGTATCTCTGACTTAGTGAACACTTGATTTGTATTCACCACCTCTCTGGTACACTAAGGAGTCCCGTGATAAGCTATTAAGGGCATTTAATTTTACCAATTTGAAACTGAAAAACACAAGCTACTGGGGCGGGGAAGTTGCCAGAAGAGACATCAGGCCCTATGTTAGAATATTGGATTCATCAACTACTATATGTGCTAAGCCTGCAGATTGGATAAATTACAGTTCTATCAATGAAAAGCATGTTTATCAAATCCAAATTTGCTGCAGTAAGAAAAGCAGCTTAAATACTAGCACACTAGATATATTAAAAAAGAGCTTGATATTATAGAAAAAAGATCAAAGCACTAAAACAAATGGGTGAATAAGAGAGAACAAGTATAATCTGAAAACCTTGGTAGATGTTATCACTATAGTTACATGAATGTGATTTAAAACTGAACTTCCTTCAATAGTGTGTTTAGGATCAGGGTTTTAATAAGTCTTCCAGTGCATTGGCACAGCCTTGCCTATCTTTCTTGTATATCACACTGTCATTTTAAAAACAAAAAATCTCCTAGAGCAGGGCTACATAACTTTGGCCCTCCAGCTGTACTTGGACTACAACTCCCATAATATCCAGCCACGATAACCAACAGTCAGGATGATGAAAGTTGTAGTTCAGTATCTGTAGCTGTGCAGTCCTGCTCTAGAGGGACTCTGTTTGCTCAAACACATGTCCTATAAACATTTGAATCGTGGTTGCATGTTTCCATGTTGGAAACACCAACTCAATTTGGGAAAGTTGTACTTTGAAGCTGGAGGAATTACTTGCATGCTAGAGGGTCTGAGCAAAGCAGTCAGTTCTACTAGCTAGGAAAGTGGGTAACTACAGGAGTGGAACTATAATTGGGCGGACAGAACAAGAGCCGCCCAGCACCAGGGGGGGGGGAAGCCTGGCTTGCCCCTTTCCCCAAGCTCTGGTGGTCTCATTTCCCAGCCAGCTTCATTGACTGCTGGGTATTTTCTTTGTTCTATCCCTCACTCTGAGGGAGTGCCAACAATGAAGCCAGCTGGGAAATTAGCTCTGGAGGGTTGCTGGCTACACCCTCTGTGTATAACAGCAGGCACAGGAGGCATGTCCAGCATGCAGGGGTGTGGCCAGCACCCCAAAGGGCCAGCTCAGCACTCATTTCCCAGGTGGCTTCATTGTCAGGCAAATATTGTATTCGTTCTCTCCCTTGCTCTGAGTGAGGGAGAGAACAAAGAAAACACCCAGCCAGCAACAAAGCTGGCAGGGAAATGAGCTCTGGAGGCCCTATCTGGACCTTTTGGGAGCTGGCCATGCTCCCTGAGTGCTGGCTTGCCCTGCTGCAGGACATAACACGGAGGAGGAACTGCTGGACTGCACGAGCGGCCACTGGGGAGATGGGCAAACATAAGCCCATTCTTCCCAGCTACATGCCTGGGTAGCTATCTGTCTGGTCAAGTGCATCCAGTAGGGATGTGCATGGAACTGGATTGCCTGTTTTGGCTCGAATCTAAACTGGATTTGAACCTCTCCAGGCAGCTCAGGCTTGGGCAACATATCCCTGCCTATGGGGCCATCTTGCTTGCCTAAAATGGATGAGCCTCAAACTATAAACTCCAGCTGATGTAGCAGTTAGGCTGAGAAAAAGGATAAATCCTAATGTGTGGCAGGTGCGGGGAGCATTTGATGGGGAGGTGTTCTGGCAACACTACTGTGTTGTTACAATACTCCCACTTTAAAGCCATCTGATCAGGGCTGAGTAAAAGTTACGACGGCCTTTACAACTGAGCTATATGTGGTTATCTTCAAATAACTTAGCACATTAATAATGATTAAAAATGTGTTTCTCTTAATTAAACTTTTCAAATTGAAATCAAAGTTCTGATCATATTGTCGTGTCATATTCATGATTGATTTTCTTGGTATAATCCATCATTTCCAGAATGTATGGATCTGCAACTGCAGCTGACAGAATTAAAAATAATAATAAACAGTGTCAGACATTGGCAAGGCAGCCGAGAATAGCTACAATCAGATGGATTTCATTTGTAAAAACCTGTTCTTTGAGTGTTACAATCTGTGGTCTGAAAGTTAGGGGAAAGGTTCTATTCCCAAATGGGCCATTATGGCAAGATACAGGAAATAAATTCTAAAGTAAGTAATGCATTGTGAGAAAGAGGAGGAGGGCAAAAAAACCCAACAAAAACACCCCACCCTCCATCCTTTAACATAAAGTCTACAAGTAGTTCTCAGTAATGAAGACATGCAAACTAAGAAGGGCAGCTGCTGAAACTTATCCCCTTTCTTCCACTTCTCATACTTGCTTGTTTATCATGCTTCACTTGGAAACTGGCTGAGCTTCTCTCTGTGTGTGATTCTATACAATATGTGGGATTCCTGTTTCTCTCTCGTCTGACTTACCTCTCCCACTCCTTTAAAGCTCCTATGAACATTTTCCTGAGACACTTAACTGGAAACATATTACATTTGACATAATCTTAAGTAAAATTGCTGTTTAGTTTCTAAAGATGGTTTATGAGAAGTTCTAGAGGTATAAAAACTTTTCACCCTCTTTTTTATGAGAAATTCTAGGAGTATAAATACATGTCACCCTCTCTGTTCCCACCAACTTAAGAATGTGTTTACACAAGCAGGTACAGTAGCCATTCAGACTAACGTCATGAGTGTCAAATAAGGTTGCACATGCACAACAGGGGATATGTGATTTTAAATAGCTCCCTTCCCTCTGGGCCTCCTGAAAATATGTCCTGGAGGGTTATGGAATTCTCCAGGGTATCTTTTCAGGATCCACAAGGAAGGAGGCTAGAAAATCACCCCTCCCCTGTTGCATGCATACTGCGTTATTTGCCATGAATATTATCTGGGTGTTGGCACTGAAACTAAAAACAAATCAGCTTATCACTGTAAGTGAGTTAATGAAGAGAAAAACAGCTCTACCCTTAAAGTTTTTAACCCATCTGTATTATCTCAGGATAGGTTAATGTATGTATAAAAATATGATGACCTGTTCAGATAAGATGTAGCTTTGTACTATTTAATTTGATTCAGTTCCTATTGTTCTAGTTCATGGTATGTTCTATTCTTTCCTGCTTAATCTTTTAGTGGTCCGCTATATTAATAAGACTTCCCAGCTTGTGCCCTCCACAGGTTTTATCTACATGTTTCTACTCCCCGCCTCAAAGTTACTAGCTAAAATATTGAATAAAAGATTGACCTTAGAGGCATTCTACTAGTTAATGACTTATATCTATATTGAATAATATTTAATAATACTGAATTTAATTATTGAATAAAAGAGTGATGCCAGAGATACTACACTGCTTACTTTCGTCCAAGTTGAACTTTTGTTTTTTTAAACATAACTCTTTGTAATTTCCCTTTAACCATTTCCTCACTCTCCCTTAAGGATGAGGCCACTCTAAAGTGAAAGCAGGCTGAGTGAATCAGGTTTCTTCTTTCTGTGCTTCTGCTGTAATGTGAGATATGACCCTTGTCAGACCCAAGGCCCATCTAGTCAAGCATCCTGTCTCTCACAGTGGCCCACTAGATGCCTCTGAGAAGCCCAAAGGCAAGGGGTGAGAGCATGCCCTCTCTTTTGACATTGCTCCCCTAGAAATGGTATTTAGAGGCATCTTGCCCCTGAGGCTGAAGAATCATCCATGCTAGTAACCATCAACATATCCTGGTAGAAAACTCTATAAATTAATTATGTGGTGCATAAAAAGGAAGTACTTATTTTTTGTTGGTCCTAAATTTCCTGGCCTACAGTTTGTTGAGACGTCCCATTTCTAGTGTTGTGAGAGAGGGAGAAAAAATTCTCTCTGTCTACTTCCTCTACTCCATTGTTGGGGACCCCCCCATACCCCAACATTAAACCCAGAATACCAACCCAGAATTGTGTATGATTCAGGCCTGTGTCTGATTCCATTTTATTAAGAGTTCAATTAAATGCCTGAACTTGAGGTGAACATGACACCCAGATCTCATGACTGCCTGGTAAATGATTTGTAACGGCAGGGGTAATCTAGCATTGTTTATCAGTGGTTGTGGAACTCACAAGAGACACAATGGGTCCTGCAAGATTACCAGTCTCACACTTCTGAAATTAACCTGCTCTCCAGTAATCCCCTTACCTCACTGACAGGATGCTTCTGCCTCAGTCAAATGTATTGATTAACTCGCCTCACACATGTACCCCTTTTGATGTTACTTTAAATATTCTCTTGTTATAATTACACACTAGATAGAGGCACACAAGAAATAATGTAATTGCTGTCCCACACAAATAGAGCTAATTCTTTCACTAACTCCTGACTTTTAACATTATTGGGACAAGGCAGGAGAAGATGTAGAATTGTTTTGGGGAATGACAATAGAACAATACTCTGATAACAGGAGATGAACTGAGACCCTGTTTACCCTGGACTGACCAAATATCCTGAGCTATAATTGAAAGACAATATCCAGAGGATAACAGGAATGGACGCCTTTTGTGATCCAGAAGACTCAAATGGACATCAAAGGATTGAACCAATATAAGAAGGAGTCTCTGGACATGGCAGATTAGCAGTCTTTTGCCTACAAGCAATCTTTTGCCTGCAAGCAAGACTTGCTCATGAGTAATCCAAGCGTTTGCTACCCAAGCCGAGGGGCTAGAGGCAGGAATTCTTTCCAGAGAGAAGGGACTGTATGAAACTTCTGCTACGCAGTGAGAAGTCAAGACTTCCCCAGCCATGGTACTCTCACTCTCTGCCTTGCTCTGAGCAAACTGCCTGCTTGACCAGCCTGCTTGACTGCTAGAAGATTGCATCGCTCTCAAGCTGCTGTTCCCAGCTACAGCCTCTCTCCTTCAGCTGAAAGCCCCACCACTCTCAAGCCTCTGACCCTGGTAAGATGCTGATCCACAAGCCTTGGATCCCGCTTCCCTCCTTTCTACTAATCACTGCCATCCCTCTCCTAAGCCCTCCCTTCTTCCTTCTTTCTCTGCTTCCCTCTAAATGTTTTATTAAGATTTGTTGATTATTAGATTGCTGTAATTACAGATTGCACACACATATGTTAGTTAGGCACATTACACTACACTTTGAATCGGAAACATGCTTTTAATGTGGATTATTTTATCCTGATGAACAACTTTCTATAATAAAGCCCATTGAACTTTCTGAGTGTCTCTCTCTCTGTCTCTGTTTGTATGCCCAGTAATGGTCACCATCTCCAAGAACCAATTCAGTTTGTGTGTGATGTGACTTTGCCTCTTTCCCTCTGAGCATATACAGAGTGCGAAACCAGGTGTAGTTCAGAACACCACTCATAGTTTGATACACTTCTATCATGTCTCCCTGTTGTTGCCTCTTTTCCAAACTAAAATGTCCCAAATGTTGTAGCTCTGCTTCATAGGAAAGGTGCTCTATGCCTCTGTTATCTTGGTTGCCCTCTTCTGCACCTTTTCCAGTTCTACAATATTCTTCTTAAGATACTGTGACCAGAACTGCACACAGTACTCCAAATCTGACCACACTACAGATTTGTATAAGGGCATTATAGCACTTTGCTGCTTACCCCAACTTCTAGATCATTTATGAAAAAGTTAAAGAGCACTGGTGCCCGTATAGATCCCTGGGGGATCCTATGTCTTACTTCCCTCCATTGTGAAAACTGTCAGTTTATTCCTACCTTCTTTTTCCAGTCCTTCAACCAATTACCAGTGCACAATTGAACCTGTCCCCCTATCCCATGATTGCTAAGTTTACTCAAGAGGCTTTGGTAGGAATATTGTCAAAACAGCTTCATTTGGGGGCAGCAGACAGAACCTCACCATATCCTTGGAACTGTGGGACCATAGCTTCCATTTTTGATATTTCAATTTGTGGGATCAAGAACTCTGCACATGCCCATATTAGACAAGACTTCCAACTGGTCACTTAGCAAAACATGTGGCATTGCTATCCCGAGGTTGTAGTAATAATGGAAACTGGAGGGGAGTCATCCTCAAATACCTCTCTTTGTCTCTCTGTCAAAGAGAAGGAAGCTGGCAAAGTAGACTTCTAAGTCAAAAATATAAGGAAATAACAAACTCCCTTTTTCAAGAGAGATAGCATGAGCTAATCTTCTCTGAAGTAACTCAAGATAAGAGCAACAACTCCCCATCCCACTGTCAACAGCTAATGAGCTGCGCAACTAGAAGGAGGAAAACCCAGGAAATTGATCTTGCACCTGGAGAGATATCTCCTGCCCAGATAAGCTTTAAGGGCATCCCTTCAAGCCATTCCAGCCTTTTGTTCAGTGGGTTTACACCCAAATTGACTAGTCCATGCAACCATGACTTTCATTGTTCAGCACAAGTTTCAGCCCCTCCAAAGAGGGAGGGCGTGTGACTCACACATTGCCTCAGGAGTACAAATATCCCTGGCCTAGCCACATGGCCTCAAAATCAGAACTGGAATCAGAATCAGAATCTACATGGAATTTTTCTCTGCTGGTTCTCAAGTGTATGAGTGGTAGCCTTTTGCCCCTCACCCTTTCTTCTTCCTGCTTTTCTGCTGCCTTCCCCCTGTGAAGAGACCCACTTGGCTGCCCATCTACAAGTGCACCAGACACACCACTGGATCAGGATTGGTAATACTAACCTCCTGCCTCTCCAAATCTCCTCAGCCCCTTTCCTTCCCTCTCCACCTCTGCATTCAAAGCCCTTTTCTACAGCAAGCCTTAAGCTGATTTATTTACAATTTGGACCTAAAGCCAAAATTCCTCTTAGTGAGATTCTTGTTAAGACTGTCAGTTTAGATTTTGTTGCCTGCCTAACCAAAACTTTTACTTTCCTGTACCCCAATTTCATCCCAAATAAATCTGTTGTGCTACATCTACGTTTCTTCATTATTTCCAAAGCCAAATCTCTGCTCTAATTAATACTGTAACAGAACTGCTCCCAAAGCCAAGCTAATTTCCCCAGTTTAAGCAAAAAAAGTATAGTTGGAGTGTCTAGCTAGTACTCCCAGACAGTTCTATTAACAGAAACTTTGTCAAAAGCTTTTTGGAAGTCCAAGTATACTATGTCAACTGGATCACCTTTATCCACATGCCTGCTGACACTCTCAAAGAACTCCAAAAGGTTAAGTGAGGCAAGCCATGCCTTTGTAGAAGCCATTCTGGTTCTCCTTCAGAATGCCTGTTCTTAACAATTAACAATTTTGTCCTTAAGTATACTTTCCATCAATTTATTGGGCACATAAGTTAAGCTAATTGGCCTGTAGTTTCTGTAGTGTTGATCTGGAATCCTGTGAGTTCATGGATCTCCAGTGAGATGGAAACATACAGTACTTCCAGCATGATGGAGGAACATGAGATAGACAAAGTGAAAGTAGCATTTTTCCCCACATTCAGTTTATTTATTAAGTGTATTTATTAGCTACCCTTCAAGCAAAGCTCCCATTGCAGTCCCATTGCAATTAAAAGAATAAAACAATATACTAAAAATGAAGCCATAAAAGTACAGAAATACAGAAGCATCCATCAATAAAAACTAGCCAAAACATGAAAGATAACACAGGTATTTGAAAAGATGGAATGCCTAGACAAATAAAGGAGTCTGCATCTGGCACTAGAAATACATCAAAGTTATTGCTCTGAGGACAGCATTCTAAATATGAGGTGCCACAACTGAAAAGGTCCTCTCTCAGTCATCACCTCTTGAACCTGAGATGGTGGTGGGAGTTAGCGAAGGACCTTTGATAAAGATTGTAGGGTTAGGACAGACTTGTATGATTAAAACTGGCCCTTCATGTAGTTATATCTCCTTGCCTTGGTCTTTATATGTCATAGTTTCTCAATGTATATTGCATACAAGGGTATGCAAGACATAGGCAGGGGGCACAGGACAAGGGGTAGAGGGGGGGAAGCCCATCAAGGAGGATGGAGATAAGAGGGCCTACTTATCTTTGCTGCTCAGTCCTTGCAGCTGGTTATTGCCTACCATCAGTCTTGTTCTCTCTCTCCATCTCTCTCTCTCTCTCTCTCCCCCCCCCATCCTCTCTCTATCTTCTTCCTTTCCAAAGATGAAAAAAAATTGGCACACCATACAATGTGCAGTGCATTATCATTCGCAGCAATAATTTGACATGCTGCACTTTGCACAGCACTGAGTTCAGTTCCCCTAGCTCTGGCCAACATTATCTCTAGCACAGGTACATATTCAAGTTGTGCGCCCCAAGTACAAAAGGTGGCAACCCTATCCACACTAGATCACACCTGTCATACCATGGCCCTATAGACATAGCCCTCCTTCCAACATATGTTACACGTTGCTATCAGTATAAAATCCACTAGAAAACAGAGATAGTTTTGCAGAACTTAAGATGTATACTTGCTATATAAAAGGCTGAGAAAGACTGTTATAGATAACAACTAGCACTTTGAATTCTACCTGCAAATAGACCAGAAACCAAGTCATCTTCATATATTCAAATGGACATGTTGTGGTGGGGGATGCACCAGCTGGTCATGGGCTGCAGGGCATACATTTGGCCCTGCATTTAGCCTTGTCTACACATTTTTACAATAATCCTATGAGATATATTGGCTGAGATTTAGTTACTTTTTCAAGGCAACAGAAGAATTCATTCATGAGCAGGGATGTAAACCTGGGTTTCCCACAAAATCAAAGCTCTACACACTTGGCTTGGACACTGGATTATTTCTAAATGTGCAGGTGTCCATCAGACATGAAAACAGAAAAGCTTTAACTTGACTAATGCAGTTCATACTGTAAGAGTGAATCTCACATCCTATTTAATAGGAATAGCGAAACAGATTGTGCATTCTGTTTCGAGCTCAAAACAAAACACAAAATGGCTGAAACCTTCTGTCAAAATAGCGGTAGAGATGTTTCAATGGAACAACTCGAAACATTTTGAGTGTTTCTGCTATAGGGAACAATGGGGAATTCAAAACACCCCATTGTTCCTCATGGGCAACTCCTAGGGACACCAAAATGAGTGTCCCAACACACAAAAGAAATGGGAAAGCAGGCAATTTCTAACAAAACTTTATCCTTTCCCCCAACCCCCCCCCAGAATCCTATGGGAGTTTGGGGGAAAGGCTAAAAATGTGTTTAAAATTGCCCGCTTGCCCACTTCTTTTGTGGGTTAGGTGGTAGGTAGCACCCATCATGCCCAACTACACAGCCCACTTTGGTGTCCCTAGGCGCTACCCATCAATCAACCATCTTTATTATGGCCATAGACCAGCATAGAGCTACCCATGGGAAACAATGGGGTGTTTCAAGTTCCCCATTGCTCCCTATGGCCAGAACAAGCTGCACTCACAGAGTGCACAAAAGTTTTGCATTGCAATTTGCAATGTATTTTGTAACCCTGCCTTGAAAAACATTGCAGAACAGAAGCACACAGCAAAAGAGAATCTGTTCCTCTCAACACAGAACACACATTCCAAACACAGTCCAAAAATCATGAGAGAGAGAGAGAGAGAGAGAGAGAGAGAGAGAGAGAGAATCACTGACCCAGAATCCACTGCCAGCCACAGTGCCTGTGCTGCAGTAACATCATTGGCACAAGTTGCTCTGTCACACACAAGTATGACTCCTTATATTACTTCCTAGCATTGCAACAGCTGCAGCAGCAGCACCCTTACTAGCAAGCATAGCCATAAGCTCAACAAGAGCAACTTCAGCCACATTTTAACTGAGTATACCTTGCAATGCAAATTGCAGAGCAGACATACAAATTAGTCTCAAGGCCTGACATGGAGCACATCATCACAGTAATCACCAAGAAATATGAGAGAGAGAGAGAGAGAGAGAGAGAGAGAGAGAGAGAGAGAGAGAGAGAGAGAGACAGAATCACTGACCAGAATCCACTGCCAGCCACAGTGCCTGTGCTGCAGTAACATCATTGGCACAAGTTGCTCTGTCACACACATGTATGACTCCTTATATTACTTCCTAGCATTGCAACAGCTGCCGCAGCAGCACCCTTACTAGCAAGCATAGCCATAAGCTCAACAAGAGCAACTTCGGCCACATTTTAACTGAGTATACCTTGCAATGCAAATTGCAGAGCAGACATACAAATTAGTCTCAAGGCCTGACATGGAGCACATCATCACAGTAATCACCAAGAAATATGAGAGAGAGAGAGAGAGAGAGAGAGAGAGAGAGAGAGAGAGAGAGATGTCACTGTCCATTTCTCACCACAGCACTATCTCACAAACAAGCCAAAAGCACAACTCAAGATTCAAGGCAGGCACCCAAGATCTGCCTTTTTCAATCTGAGATCCAGCAGTGCTTCACTATATAGAACAAAAGGCTGATATTCTAATTAATGGAGAAGTAAAAACAGCACTGCTTGAACAGTATTCTGATTTTTCACTAAAGTATGCTTCATGGAGTAATTAGCAACCACAAATACAAAATACAAATACAAAACAAGGCACTTTTGTAGTAATTTGCAATAATTACTATTATTGGAGAAGAGGAAAGTATGAAATAGAATATTTCTAGGGGGGGAGGAAATTGCAACCTATTTTCTGCAGGTCTTGTAATTTAAGAAAAAATGCTCAGATACATAGAGACAAACAACTATTAAACCTTGTTTAATAATAGCATAAAATCCTATCCGGAACACCTTGAACGCTTTCTTTCTGCTGCATTGTTCATTCTTATGTTATAAGGGGTTTTTTATTTCCTTTGTAAGGTAATAAATAATTATAAGACAGAAGCGTATATTCTATGTAGCATTTGTAGACACACTTACATGATGACATTGGAATGAACTATTTTTAATGTAACAAACAAAAACTTAGCAGCATTAAAATGAAAAAGATAAAAGTATAGTTCTGCACCGTCTATCAATGCCATTTTTTATATGAACAGAACAGATATTTCCCCAGGCTAAGCATCTTTCTGTTTCACATACATATACCAAGTGGCACAGCTTCCATCCAAAATAAACATTTCTTCAGTGTAGACACAGTTTCTGCTTCTTTCGTTTGACATTAAGTGAAGTGAGGTTAACAAATGCATTCTAATCTCAGTAGCACCTCCTAGTCCACAAATTTCTTAGTGGTTTTGTACAGACAGATCAAACATTACTACCAATCTCTCTAAGGTATCTAAAGCCATTATGATAAAATTCTGAATCCATTTTTTTAATTGTTAGATTTTTATACCACCTTTCATTAAAACAATCCCAATGTGGTTTAATTTAAAAACACATACCCAACATACAAATCAGGTTGATAGTAAGTATGGAACATGGTGACCCAAGTGATGACTAACATGGTTACCAGTGTTTGAATATTGACATGGCAGACACAAAGCAAGATTGGCAGTCACCATTGCTTGGCTCAACCCAATTTTGTGAGGGAAAGGAAAGGAAACCAAATTTTCCAGGAAAGGAAAAGCTGTGAACTTTTCATATCTCTCTAACATGACAAAGTATTCAAACAGTAACCATGGCAAAAAGAAAAAGAGTAATCTCATATTGATTCTTATCTCCCAATTAGTTACCAATTCATACGGTTATCTCAATCTATTGATTGACGATGGAGTATTCAGTCACTACCAGACATCAGTCTAAGTCAGGCCTGCTCAACTTAGGCCCCCCAGCTGTTTTTGGACTACAACTCCCACAATTCCCAGCCTCTGTAGCCAATAGCCAGGGATTATGGGAGTTGTAGGCCAATATCTGCAGGAGGGCCGAAGTTGAGCAGGCCTGGTCTAAGTATCCAAGTCATGAGTCGTTACCAAATCTTAGGATGGTTTGATAGGGGAAAAGGCTCCAAGAAAAACAACTAATATCATTTTGGTAACAATGGTGATACCATTTTTACTTACTTAACATCACTGAATAGAATGTCTATAATAAATCAGCAGCCTTGTATCCTTTTCCCAAGCAGGGTACTTGCAAATTAGATACCAACACAAGGGAGAAAACAGAAGTAGAGGAGGGAAATGGAGATAGAGAGGCAGTACTTATTTCATCCCATGGGTCTGTGAGTATCCTTTTCCCTTTTGGTACCTCATGCTCAGCAATTTAAGTCTTAATTATTCTAGGCCACCTTAAGTGGCGGAGTGGGGAAATGTTTGACTAACAAGCAGAAGGCTGCCAGTTCGAATCCCCACTGGTACTATATTGGGCAGCAGTGATATAGGAAGATGCTGAACGGCATCATCTCATACTGTGTGGGAGGAGGCAATGGTAAACTCCATTGTATTCTACCAAAGAAAGCCACAGGGCTCTGGGGGAGCCAGGAGTCAAAATCGACTTGATGGCACACTTTACCTTTTAGAGGAGAGCTGGTCTTGTGGTAGCAAGCGTGACTTGTCCCATTAGCGAAGCAGGGTCCACCCTGGTTGCATATGAACTGGAGACTTGATGTGTGAGCACTGTAAAATATTCCCCACAAGGAATGGAGCCGCTCTAGGAAGAGCAGAAGGTTCCAAGTTCCCTCCCTGGCATCTCCAAGATAGGGCTGAGAGAGATTCCTGCCTGCAACCTTGGAGAAGCCGCTGCCTGTCTGTGAAGACAATACTGAGCTAGATAGACCAATGGTCTGACTCAGTATATGGCAGCTTCCTATGTTCCTATGTTCTCATGTTCCTAGGCCTAACCTTTCACTGTATTAAAGCCTCTGAAGCCCACTGTACACTGTAACCTTTGTCATGTTGACAATAATGCTTCACAAGGTTTTTAAACACTAAACAGAACTAAAATGTTTTGGTATGCAACTCCAAAGTTGGACATCATTTTTGAATGGTAGGTTTAACCAAGACATGCTGACTTGCAATTCAGACACACACTCACATACAAAGGGGTTAAATAGTCAGCTGGTGATGGCTTCAACATCTAAAAACTACTTGACTGAATTGAGCATATCTGTAGTATCCCATAAGTGGTCATGCACTTCTAATCATGAAAAACAGATTAGTGAAAAATTTCCAAAGCAATGTTAAGAGCAAGACAGACAGACAGACAGAAAGACAAATTGTTATTGCTCCTTCCTTATTTATGCTCCCTATAAGCTATATAAACTAGCTAGTCAAATGATAAATGCTCTCGTTTCCCATCATAATTAACTAAATATTCTTTTACTTAAACAAGCTCTCATTTTGCTATAGACACAGTATAATAGATCCATTAACATGGTCTATCAGAGGCCAGGGATCTTTTATTTATGAGTGCAAGTACAAATGGTAACTATTTTTTATATGTATTTTTCTTCTTCATACCATACGCTGCGTAATGGCTCGCCTCCAAACAGTAATCACACAATGGGTGCTTTTCCTTCCTTCTTGACCTACCACACTGCACATGATTTAATCCATTGTTTTGGATGTTGCTGATGATTTATTGTACAAAAAATGTAAATGATCTGGATGGCAGATGTTTTATATTTTCTGACCATTCATTTTCAGTGGGAATGTAATTAAAATTTATGAAGTGTATCTGCTGAATTGCATTGGCAATTGATGATCTCTTCCAGTCCTGTCTGTCTGGAGATGATGAGTGATTGTGGACAGTGAGATGTGTTGACAAGGGCAGAAACAGACGTGATGTTACTGTCAGGAGTGAGGCTACCTGAGAGAAGGGCTGCTTTTTCCCCCTTTTTCCCACAGGAAGAAGGTGGCAACTAGAGCTGTCTTTCTTCTTGCTCGACAGAGTACAAAGCCCCGCCGTACTCCTGAAAGCTGTCACTCTTCACAAGTGCAATCTCTGTCTCCCTCAGCAATAGGCATCTGGAAGGCAAGATATCACTTACAGCAGCCCATGTCAGAGATATTAATTAAATTCCTGATGGCCACCCAGAAAAGTTAATGAGTGTGGATTTCACAACATCCCAACTCATAATGCTACACGTTTAACCCTTTAATTGTCAATTTAAGCCTTGTTTCATGAGGAAGGAAGGAAGTTAGTACCAGGAACTTGAGGTGGGAAATGCATTTGAAGGTATTTCCAATCAATATAATGAGCTCTGTCCCACATTAGAAGTGTTCCACAGCATCATTTGTAATATCGTTTGAATCACAAACAGCTGCACAGCTACTGATTAGCTTCTGTGTACAATTCAAAGTGCTGGCAGTTACCTTTAAAGCCCTACATGGCTTAGGACTCAGGTCCATGAGCTAAAGGACTGCTGCTCTCAAATGTCCCTACCTGTGCACTGAAGGAAACTCCAGATCCCTTCCTGGTCTCCAGAGGGGAGGTGGGTGGTGACTGGAAAAGGAGCCTTCCTGGGCGTGGCACACTGTTTATCGAGTTCCCTCCCCAGGGAGGTTCGCTTGGCACCTAGATTGTTCTTAGGCAACAGGTGAAGACATTTTTTTATTCTCCCCCACTTTTTAGAAAGAAATGTAATGCTGCTTTAACTAGGCCGCTGCTGTGCAGGCAGCTTTCTAAACAAAGCTGCATACACACTTGGGGCTACACTGGGGTTTGGGAGCGATGGCAACAGCAGGCGCACTGCCTCGGTAAGAACCTTTTTCACCGCTGCTGTCCAGCCACCCCTTCACTGCCAGACTGGTTCACCTGAACAGGGCTCTCTCCAGTTCGATCATGCACCGAACCGCTCCCAGTTTCTTCCACGATCGAGCTGCTGAACCAGCCCATTTTGAGGCAAACTGGGTTTGTGGCCAATGGTTCGTGCATACCCCATCTGATAATCCTCAGATTAAATTTGCCAAGAAACATGTTATAATATGGGCCTTACATTTATTTATTTATTTATTTATTTATTTATTTATTATTTCTTGTTTACACAGTCAGACAGGTGTTATTGACTGGTTTGTTTTATCCAGACATCGAGTCCTTCCCAAGGACCTGGGGTGGCTGAATTTTATTGTCAGTTGTTATAGATATCGTCGCAGAATATAGGCTGTTCCCAGTAAAGCTGCTTTTTGTAATTGGCTGGTGGTGATTTCTGTGGCCCCTATGGTGTTGAGGTGCTCTTCAAGGTCTTTTGGAACTGCACCCAGGGCGCCAATTACCACTGGGGTTGTTGTTATTATTATTATTATTATTATTATTATTATTTTACATTTATATCCCGCTCTTCCTCCAAGGAGCCCAGAGCGGTGTCCCAGAAACTCATACTTGAGTTTCTCCTCACAACAACCCTGTGAAGTAGGTTAGGCTGAGAGAGAAGTGACTGGCCCTGAGTCACCCGGCTAGTATCATGGCTGAAAGGGGATTTGAACTCGGATCTCTCTGGTCCTAGTCCAGCACTCTAACCACTAACATGCTGGCTCATTCATTTATGATAAATACGAATTTCTCATTTTAAAACTATACAGCTGGCCCTCATTATTCATGAGGGTTCTGTTCTTGCCTATAGGCATGAATACGGAAACCATGAATAATGAAACATTACCCGTATGAGAAACCAAGGATTAGATTCTGACACATACAAAAATGACTAAAAGCGGGGGCATAAATAAGAGAAATAATGTACTCTACCTTGTTCTCCAGGTCTCCAGCTGTGCCCCACAAAACCCCCAATTCCCTCAATTCCAGGAAAACGTCACAGGAATTTTTAAGAGAGCCACAAAATGTCTCCACACTGCCTCCAGACCAGAGATGACACCAGAAATAACCCCAGAAGTCATTTCCAGTGGCCTTGGAATGGCCTAATTTTGCACCAACAGATATGGAAACCAGGTCTCTAGGACCTTAATGCAGATATGCACAACTGCAGTTGCTGGAGCTGTGGATGAGGGCCATGTGTATTGCATAATTTATATGCAAGTCAACATGGTGTAGTGGTTAGAGTGCTGGACTAGGACCAGGGAGACCCGAGTTCAAATCCCCATTCAGCCATGATACTAGCTTGGTGACTCTGGGCCAGTCACTTCTCTCTCAGCCTAACCTACTTCACAGGGTTGTTGTGGAAGAGAAACTTAAGTATGTAGCACACCGCTCTGGGCTCCTTGGAGGAAGAGCGAGATATACATGTACTACTACTAATAATAATAATAATTTAAAAAGCGTAAGACCAGGATCGTAAGACCAGGAAAATCATGACCATCAATCATGCTCTGCACCCCCACAGTGATGTAGATAGGCTATACCTTCCTCGCAGCTCAGGTGGAAGAGGAATGCTGCAAGTCCATCAAACAGTAGAGGAGGAGAAAAGAGGCCTTGAAGAATATATCAAGGACAGTGAAGAAGATGCACTTCAAATGGTCAATAACGCGAAACTATTCAACACCAATGAAAGAAAGCAGGCCTACAAGAAAGAACAAGTGGGTTTAATACAAGAAACAGAGGGTTTAATACTGGCTGCACAAGAACAGGCACTAAGAACAAATGCAATAAGAGCAAAAGTAGAAAAGTTAACAACAAACAGCAAGTGCCGCCTTTGTAAAGAAGCAGATGAAAGAGTGGACCACCTAATCAGCTGTTGTAAAAAGATCGCACAGACTGACTACAAACAAAGGCATGACAAAGTAGCAGGGATGATACACTGGAACATCTGCAAAAAATACAAGCTACCTGTAGCCAAACTTTGGTGGGACCATAAAATTGAAAAAGTTGAAGAAAATGAAGATGTAAAAATATTATGGGACTTCCGACTACAAACAGACAAACATCTGCCACACAATACACCAGATATAACTGTAGTCGAGAAGAAAGAAAAACAAGTCAAAATAATCGACATAGCAATACCAGGGGATAGCAGAATAGAAGAAAAAGAATAGGAAAAATCACCAAATACAAAGATCTACAAATTGAAATTGAAAGGCTGTGGTGGAAAAAGACCAAAATCATCCCAGTGGTAAATGGCGCCCTGGGTGCAGTTCCAAAAGACCTTGAAGAGCACCTCAACACCATAGGGGCCACAGAAATCACCATCAGCCGATTACAATAAGCAGCTTTACTGGGAACAGCCTATATTCTGCGACGATATCTATAACAACTGACAATAAAATTCTGGCATCCCAGGTCCTTGGGAAGGACTCGATGTCTGGATAAAACAAACCAGTCAATAACACCTGTCTGACTGTGTAAACAAGAAATAATAATAAAAGCTGAAACATATAATCTGGCATCAGCTTTTGGACTTTGGGTTCGGCATGTGGCTAAGAAAATTCAAATGGCATTAGCAAACTCAGGCTACAATCAAAATATAAATTGATTTTAAAGACAGTTGAAGATGGTATGACAGAGCTGTGGTTGCCTACTGGGAACTCATTACTTTTTCTTTACTATTATTTCCAGTGTCTAACAGCGTTTGTAGGGGGTTTTCCTGGTAGTTCAAAAGCCTACAAAACCTGCTTGACCAAAGAAGTTAGCTGAACAAAATAAATTAACATGCACTCCATGGACGCGAATGCTCTTTAAACACACACACACACACAAAACCTGTTTTCATTCAAAATCGTTGTATCAATCTGTATCAAATCTGTATATAGGTATATTGTATATCAGTTTTCAAGATTTGAAATGAAGATCTTTATTATTCTAAATTTTCAAGTATACCAAATTATCAGAATTCCATATTTGATGGTTTAAACTTGGGTATAATACAAGTCCAGTTCTAATATCTAATGAAGCTAAAAGGTTAGGTGCATTGTACAATTGATTACTAAATAATCTCTAATTTTATTCAAAAGAATCACTATGGATAAATATGTTTAGAACATGCAGCTTTAGCATATAGAATGTCCAGGCTTCAGTCATCTAACCACTTTTTCTAACAGCTGCCCCAGTGAAGATCTTGGTAGTATTTCTTATTGATAGCCAAAATTCATAGACTGCAGACCACATACCACTAATTCTTCTCTGATTTTTTTTCATCAGATAATAGAAGATTATAATATTGTCTGTTATTTATTTGATAATAGACAATAAATATCAAAACTATTTATTTATTTTTAATCAATATCAAAACTATTTGATAATATCCCACTTTTACATCACCAAACTCAAGCTGCTAAAGGTAACTTACAAATAACATGTCATAAAAGCAATAATTAACTAAAATCAAACAATATGCATTGAACAACACAATCACACATAAAAAGCAGCACTGAAAACTCATGAGCCACACTAACAATAAATCAGTCCTACAAAACAGACAAGTTAAAAGGTTGCCAGAAAAGTCTTCAGGCAGCAAAGGAATACTGGCAGAGTGGAGAGCAGGAGAACCTCCTAGAGCAGGGAGGTCCCACAATTGGAAAAAGTCCTCTTGTGCACCCCCAACAACAAGCAAATGGGTGTGCAAATGGACCAAACATGGTAATCTTAATAGAAAGGGGAGAATGATCTATGGGGAGGTGATCTTTTCAGTATAGTGAACCAGCCACTCAGTGGCTAGGGTCTGGATGAGGGAAACCTGTCTTCACTCAGAGGCTAGAACCAAATATAATAGAGCAGTGTGACTGTTACTTCTAGATAGCTGTGTTCAGTAATGTTTGGAAAATGTGGAAGCCTAGTGGGAGAGGCCAACAGTAATTAGCCAGATGCTTCCAAAAAAGACCACAGACAGATTATGTGGTATTTTATAGCTGTTTCCCTCATAAACACAAAGTAATTATATGTAGATTTAACTAAGGATTTATTCAGAAACAACTCCATTTTCTCCTTTCCCTCCCTGTTTCTTTCTGACTCCACATCCCACACTTTCTACAGGATCCCCACTGGGACAAACTTCTTAATAACAAAACATAAAACATTACTAGTTAGAATATCAAACATCCCTCCCCTTTATAACAACAATAATGGAATTAATTAAAATTCAGTGGGGAAAGTCTTGAAGTCTCTTAGGTGGTCTCCTGTCATGCAAACATCTCCTAATTCTGGGTGCTCTGGCACAGAAGTGATGTGCATGTTTTTCTGGTACAGAGGATTGTCCATCACTTTTATCAGCTTCCTCTGTGAGGTCAAAACTGCAGGCAAGATCCAATTCCTCTCCAATTCCTCTCTGGAGATCAGACTCCCTTCCCTCTTATCTCACAGTATGCATGCTAGAAAGTCTCAAACTGTTCCATTTCTTTCCATCATCCAATATGACTATCTCCTCAGATTTTGATTATTTGTTTTGGTCCAGAATATTGGGGACATCCCTTTCTCACTTTATAAGGCAGCTGTGCTTGAACAAAGTCCCCCACCTGAAATCTTGGCTGTTTTGCATCCCATTTCTGATCCACATACACTTTGTATTTTTGTTGCTTCTCCCTTAACCAATCAGGAATTTCTGCATCCTAAGAGTGCGATGGCATGGAAAGCCCTATCAATTGTTGTCATTGTATAGGTTTGGTGGTAGCTTTGTGTCTTCTCAGCAGTTCAAAAGAAGATTTTCCTGTCGTAGAAAAATGAGTAGTTCGATAAGCAAACACAGTTTCACAGATTGCCTCTTTCCAGGGTTCTTGTTGTATAGTAGCCAGTTTTAAACTTTTCTTCACTAACCTGTTCATTCTTTCCACTGAGACATTCGCTTGAGGATGGTACAAGGAAATAGTATTGTGTTTTATCCCATAGTTATGCAAATATTGCTTGAATTCAAATGAGGTAAGCTGTATCCCATTGTCAGTCACTAGTTCTTTAGGAAGATCTTCTCTCAAAAAATGCAGCCAAGAATTGGATCACCTTGTTTGTAGTAATGTTGTCAGCAAATGAAACTTCTGACCACCTGGAATAGTAATCCACCATCATGATAATAAATCTTTGGTTTGTATCAAAAGGTCCATTATATCCAGAGCAACTTTTTTCCAGCAACCATTGGGATACTCTAGGTTAGTCAAGGTGGGTGGCAAAAGTCTATGATTTGTCATATACAGCACAAACCATACAGTGCCTGATTACCTTTTCAATGTGTTTGTCCAAACCTGGCCATCAAAAACTTTCTCTGATTCACCTTTTAGCAAAACTCATGCCCAGGTGACTTTCGTAGGCAGCACTTTTGCTTGTAAGGAGGTTGGCACCACCAAACTACCAGTCCTCAGCACCAGGTCATTGAGAAGAGACAGCTCACTTGCTACATGCATGTATGGTTGGAGATGTTCAGGTACCTTGTTTTTGCATGCCAGCTATTAGTTTTGTAAGGTTTAAATTCAGTAAGCATGTGATCATCACTGAGGGCTGCTTTCTGTTCAGAAGATATGATCACCTTCATCAGAGTGGATGAAGCTATTTGTACAATTACTACTCTTTCATCTTCTGGGATCTCCTGTTGGCCTGGAATTGGAAGTCGAGATCAACAATCTGCATTTGTATTCCAAAGACTTGGAAGATATCCCACCTGCAAATCAAAATTCAAAGGTCTGGTGAGCCATTTATCTATTGGTTGCTCAACTTGAACCTCAAGTAGTAAATAAAGCAGATAGAGGTGTATGGTCTGACTGTAAACTGAATTTTCTGGCCCACATGTAAGTCCTGAAGTGCCTCGCTGCCCATAAACAATGCTAGAGCTCTTTTTCAGTGACAGAATACACCTTCTTTGAAGCAGTAAGCACTCTAAGGGAAAACACAACTGTAACTTCGCTGAACCCTTTTTGCTGGAGACAGCACCCAAACCATATTCAGAAGCATCAGAGGTTACATGGTATACCTGTTGGTGTCAAAAGAAGTGAGAGCAGGCCTTTCAGCAATGGCTGATTTGACAGACTGAAAACTAGCCTTGCAGGATGCATCCCAGTTACATGCTACAATTTTTAAAGAAGATGCAATGGAGGCAAATTGTCGGCAAATTGTCTAACAATTTTAGACTCTCACAGTCCTAAAAATGAGCCAAGTGCATCCTTGTTACGTGACTCTGGTGCTCCCCAAATGGCTTTCACCAAGTCTGTTTTGGGAGATATGCCACTCTGAGATCTTGTGTGTTCCAAGTATGCCACCGACGGTGTACAAAACTGACATTTCTCTGTGGAGATCGTAAGTCTATGTTGTCTGAGTGTTCTTCTGTCAGTTTAGCATCATGCTCCTCAATGGTTTTGCCAAACACTAAAATATCATCCTGAAAGTAAGTGATGCCATCTGTAGTCCCAAAAATTGCATGCATCATTCTTTGAAATACCGAAGCTGCAGAGGGTAACCCAAACGGCAGTCTTTTGTATTGAAAAAGACCTTCTGGGGTAATGAAAGCGGTGTAATTTTGATAACTTTTGAGCAGAGGAATTTGATGATAGGCCAAATTCAAGTCCAAAGTTGTAAACATGGAGGTGTCTTTCAGAGTAAGTAACATTTCATTGATACTAGCTAATCCAGTGCAGAGCATCTGCGCCCCTAGTTCGCGACTCCTGCAACCACTTTCTCCCCCCCACCGCTGCCACCACATTTTTGCCTGCCCGCCCTGCCACATTTCCCCCACCCACCCATCTTCTTCCCTGCCAGGCCCCTGCCCATTGTCTTCTTCCTTCCCTGCCTGCTGGCAGTCTGTCCCCCCCCCCCCCGCATGCAGTCTTCTTTCTTCCCTGGCTGCCCCCGCCTGAAGTCTTCTTGTTTCCCTGGCCACCCTCTGCCCGCCATCTTCTTCCTTCCCTGCTCACCCACTGGCCATCTCTTTCCCCACCCACCTGCCCACCGCCATTTTTTTTTGGCTGGCCGGCACCATTCACTGGCAGTTTTTTCCCCTTCGACCCGCCGGCCACCGTTGCCATTTTCTTCTTCCCACCCATCCTGTGGCTGTCTGTCAACTTTCCGAACTCTCGCCAGAGCTGCCACACATGGGATTAGCCACAGGTATGACTTAGAGAAATATATATAAAGAAGATAGGGTAATGGATTGGTAATGGTAATGGATGTTGGAGTTCACATCTCTTAAATCTATGCACATTTGAAGTGTACCATTTGATTTCCGCACAACAACAACAGAGATAATTTGGTATGTTTTCTGGAAGATTTGTTTGTCTCTACTTTGGGATCTGACTTTGCTGATCCAGTTGTTATAGAAAGAGCATATAGAATAATTTCCAATGTAGCTAAACAAAAGAAACTTCCAAGAAATGTTCTCATTTGCTTTCAAAATCAAAGGGTCAAGGAGGCAATCACAAGGAGTATCTGGTGGGGTCCAGAAAAACAATAAGAGGACAAGAGTTTTTCTGATTTAACACTCATGACATCACAAAAGAAAGGGAGGCTATTCTCACGAGCACTGGAAAATGAGCTAAGGGAGCTTCATGGGAACAACCGGGCACTCAGGCGATCCCGGTGCTCCCAAGGTGGCTAACCTGCCTAAAACACCCTCCCCCTAAATGAGGTTGACAGAGCGAGCACTCTGTTAACCTCATTCCTTTGCTTGTGTGTCGCTGCAGTGTGTGGTGACACATGAGTAGACTCCCAGCCAGGAGGCTGCAAGCAGCCTCCCAGGCTCGGGGTTCTCTTCAGGATGCCCTGCGCACACGGGGCATCCTGGGACTTCCAGGGGCCATGCTGCCCTGATCCCCATAGCCCATGCTGCCCCCGATCCCCATAGCCCGTGATGGTGCCAGCAGTCATGTGGGCTGCCAATCCGGCTACCCAGGGCTCCACTGCCAATCATCTGCGGGGAGAGTGGGCTAAGCCCACTCTCCCCGCAGACCTCATTGATGTGCTTCACAGCAATTGCGTTAAGTGCCTCAAAGAATGATTCCTAACAGAAAGACTAAGTGGAATGGAAGCTAGGATACTTCCCTGTCTCCAGTGGCCCTGCTGTACATGTGCTGCATACGCTAGTGATACCCCTTGCACGTGATGTCACACGTACATATGTGTCGCCTGGTCTCCAGAGGACCCGCGTGAGCCCTCCAGAGCTCATTACAAACCTGCATTTGCTGGCTGGGTCCATTTCTTTATGTTCATATCCCACCAGCAAGGGGGAGAAAGGGAAATATATGCATCCAGCCAGCCAACACTGGCTGGGAATGAACTCCAGAGAGCTTGCACGGGGATCTGAATGAACTCTGTGGCTCACGGCCAGGTTATTTAAACCCATCCCCTCAGTGGTTGCTCTGACCCTGGAAAGACTAATTAAGAAGGAAATAGATTACAGTCATCCCTTGCCAACCGCGAGGGTTCTGTTCCAGAAAACCTTGCGATTGGTGAGCCATCTAAAATCAATGGCAAACAGGGGGTTAGGGGAACTGTGGTTATGAAAAGACCACAAAGTACAGTTTTAAATAGGGGGGAAATGCCATAATTCAGTAAGAAGAGTGCAGGGGAACCCTGAAAATCACCTCTGACCTCCCAAATCACTCCCAAACCCCTGAAAATCACCCCTGAGCCCCCAAACCCACCCCTGACCCCCAGAAAGCACCCCAACCCCCAGAAATCACAGCAACCTCCAGAAATCACCCCCTGACCCTTGGAAATAGTTTAAAAAAAAAAAAAACCACCCCAAATTGCAAAAAAAAAAAAAAAAATCTTGCCAAAACAGATACTCGGGTCACGGTTGGCGAGACCTGCCACAATTTCCCAGTCACGAATACATAAAACCGTGATTGGGAAACCCGCGGTTGGCAAGGGATGACTGTATTGTTGGCAAGTGCCATTGAGGTTGACTTGTTAAGTATAATGGGAAGTGAGTTAATATAAAGTGATTTTTAGGACTCTGCAAGTCTACACCCATTTTGTGTGAAGAGGCTGAATATTTTATGAATATTTTAGACAAAAAGGAACCTCAAGAGAGAAGAGTTAGACAGAGAGTAATATCAAAAACATATGACCCGTGACACAGACACCCAGCGAGGATGCGGATAAAGTTGAAAAGCAGGAACAGAAACTAGAGGGAGATATTAACTAACTTCTACTAAAGATTTCAAGAGAACCAGTAGATTTATAAAGACTGCCTTTTGTCTTTCTATTTTGAATAGAGAAGTTGTATAGATTTAATTGACATACATAATGACTTTAAAGATTTTGTCTCAAAATGTCAATGGTTTAAACAACATTAAACGGAAAATGATAGCACAATGGTTAAAAAATGAAAGAACAGATGTGTTTATTCAAGAAACACATTTGAAAAAGCAACATAAAAACTTATTAAAAACTCTAGGGGGCTATGAGATCTATGAGACTTGCGCTGATCTAAAACTAAAGATGTTTCAACTTTATTGAGAACAAAATTGAACTAGATGTTTAGATCAAATAAAAGGTAGAAGGTAGATATGTAATGTTAAAGGGATTAATTTTGGATAGAAAAACAACTCTAGTAAATATCTACGCAACAAATGTATCACAGGCATGGTTTTATAGTAAGCTTTTTCAGAATATCAGTGAATTTACTGAAGGAGAGCTAATCCTAGCAGGGGACTTTAATGGTGTAATGAACTCACAATTAGAAAGAGATCTAATAAGATGACTCTAGTAGATATTCTTCCAAAAAGGTTTCTTCTAGGTTTAGAGAAACATCATCTAATTGATGCTTGGAGATAATACTACCCCAAGGAATATGAACCCAGAGAGCAAGTCTTGTGGTAGCAGGCATGAATTGTCCCCTTTGCTAAGCAGGATCCACCCTGGCTTGCATTTGAATGGGAGACTACATGTGTGAGCACTGTAAGATAGTCCCCCTTAGTGGATGGGCCACTCTAGGAAAAACATCTGCATGCTTGCATGCAGAAAATTCCAAGTTCCCTCCCTGGCATCTCCAAGATAGGGCTGAGAGAGACTCCTGCCTGCAAACTTGGAGAAGCTGCTGCTAGTCTGTTTAGAATTTGAATGGGAGGCTACATGCGTGAGCACTGCAAGCCCCATTCTCCTAGGGGATGGGCCCTGGGGCTGCTTTAGGAAGAGTACCTGCATGCTTGCCTGCAGAAGGTTCAAAGTTCTCTCCCTGGCTTCTCTAAGATAGGGGCTGGGAGAGACTCCTGCCTGCACATTTGGAGAAGCTGCAGCCAGTCTGTTTAAACAATACTGTGCTAGATGGACCAATGGTCTGACTCAGTATAAGGCAGCTTCCTATCTTCCTATGATTATACCTTTTTTCCTACAGAAGAAAAACCTTTTCCTATATACAGAGCTACTCAAGGACTGACATATTTTGATCTCCTAGACTGGTCAAAGTAACAACTTCAAAAATCCAAATCCAAATTCAAATTCAAAAAGAAATTGGCCCAAGACCAATTCTGTTAGCTGTGTTATAGATCTAATACCTACTCCAAAATATAATCATGGAAATTTAAATCAATTATACTAAAAAATGAAGACATAGTAAAATAAATTCAAAATAAGATATGGGGATATTTTGTATTTAATAAGATTGAGAGTGAGAAATATTATGTAGTATGAGATGCTTTTAAAGACACATACGGGGAACAATTCTTAAAATCTCTAGATTGAAAAGAGATAAAGGGGAATTGCATAACAACTTACACCCTTGTTAAGGGGAAAGAGCTAGAGAAAACACACAAACAATCCTTAGAAAGGAAAATCCAGGAGGAACTAGATCTGTATCAGACTCAGTTAAACTGGGTGACTCTGGGCCAGTCACTTCTCTCTCAGCCTAATCTACTTCACAGGGTTGTTGTGAAAGAGAAACTCAAGTATGTAGTACACCACTCTGGGCTCCTTGGAGGAAGAGCGGGATATAAATGTAATAATAATAATAATAATAATAATAATAATAATAATAAAATTAAGTACCCTAGAATCACAAGACACATAAAAAGCTATTAAGTTTAATAAAAGTATTTTGAGAAGAGGAATTGTATGGATAAATTGTTGGATAGTTATATAGGTAAAGAATGTAAGAAAAAATTAATACCACCAATTAAGTCAATGGAAACAGGGAAACTAACAAGCTCAAATGACGAGACAGTCCAATAATCTGAATTATTTTTTTTAAAAAAACTTGATTCCCCTGGTACCTCTACGATGTACCACAGAAAATAATTTTTCCAGCAATTACAGCTCCCAATAATTTCTTAGGAATGACAAGCTTAATAGCCAAGCTACTATAGATGAGATGACTTCCCAAATTAATAATTTAAAGTTGAATAAATTGCCAGGACCTGATGGTCTTTCTTCAGAATTCTATCTCCAATTTAAGGAAGAACTATCCTTACCTTTAACTAAATTATTTAAACAAGGCATAGATAACAGAAGAAATTCCAGCTAAGAAGCTAAAGGAGTGGCAGAAAGAAGTAACTGGTTTTATTTGGAATAATAAGAGTTGTTAGCTACTTTGCAGAGGCAACTAACAAAAGGAGGCATTGAAGCACCAAATTTAATGCTTTACTATATAGCAATGAGATTGAAATTGGTTCTATCATGGAAGACTGCAAAGAACATGGACCCTTTCTAAATTTAACAAGATACATCTAAGGTACCACTAGATTATTTACTGTGGGCAAGTGAATATACTTATAGGAGGTCAGGTATGATGAATTATGACAACTATACATTAAATTAGTTAATGCAAAACTAGGGAAAATGTAAATGTTTTAAAGTCCAAATATTTCTCCTTTTATTTCCTTTATTTTCAACCAATCCTTTAATATTGCAAGTAGATAATCAATTTGGGTCTGCAATAATATAACCAGATATGAAGATGTCTTCCAGAACAAAACATGTTTAAGTTTTAATCTATTGATTCAAAGAATGAATGGTGAAACAGTGGACTGGTTCCAATATACCAGATTAAGAAGTTATATAGACAGTAAAATTAATTACAGACAATTGAGAACTGAATTCACAGTTTTTGAAAGTTTGTTTAAAACTGCTACATCAACTAAAAGAACATTGGCTAAGCTTTATCAAATGTGATTAGACCATGCAATAAAACATAGGGAGGCTGTTCTCACACGCAGGTGATACGGGTTCCGTGCTAATTGGGCCTAACACTATCTGGAGATCTTTCTGATGTTTCTATCCCAATACTGAGATTCCTTTTTGTGACACATACACATCCCTTCTGCAGTACGTCCTTTGTATTCCAGCAGAGAAATATCCATTTAGGGTAATAGGGGACAGCTCAAGTATCCATTCATGGCAATAGGGGAACCTCCATATCCCCGTGGCTGGATGTCTAAAGGTTGCAAACACAGAACTGATGTAGTAAGGAGTTTCTTGTAAACTAGATGGGAAATAATAGCGTACGGAGAACCAGAATCAGCCAGCATCCCCACTATATGGTCATTAAGTTTAACTTGACAATGTGGAGAAGCAGGCTCTGATTCTGTCACACTTAGAACACCGTCAGGAAGCTGAGAGCAGAGCTTCCTTTCCCCAGCCAGCAGTTTGTGCAATCACTGACTGGGAGCTCCTTTCCCTGCTTCCTCAGGAAGACAGGGAAAGGAGCTCCCAGTCAGTGATTCCAAATACCAATGCCAACATTTCACTGAAATACTGTGGGGGGGGGGAGCCAAGACAGCTAGCCAGAGTTTCAATGAAACACTGACTGGGGAGGGATGGGAGAGTGTCCGAATGGACCCTCTCCTAATCAGCTACCCTTCCCCCTGCATCTGACATCAGACTGGGGAAGTCTGACTGGGGTGAGGAAGCACTGCTGGGGCTGACAGGCCCCATCCTTGGCATTGGCCCTGCCCCCTGGCATCTGATTTCAGATGCAGGGGGCAGGGCCATTGCTCAGGAGAGGGTCCATTCAGATCCTCTCGAATCCCTCCCCATTTAATGTTCCATTGAAATGCTGGCTTGGCTTCCCCCCGCCCCCTAGCACAGGCAGAGTTTCAGTGTAACCTCAGCATTGGCTGTGCCTTCTTGCATCTGACATCAGATGCAGAGAGTGTGCCTTGAGGCACACACAATTGTAAAGCATAGTAGGAGAAATTCAACCTCCCTACACCCCTGCTCCTAGCCATCTCTATAACTTTATCCAAGGTAAATAGCAGGTTTTCATGCCAATAGCAGTTTTTTACACAGTCTGGAGCAGCTTGTTTTCATAACAATCTGATCCCTGATCATTTCATCAGTAAAGTTGGCAAACTCACAGATAACTCTTAAGGCACACAATGCTGTGACATATTCATGAATAGGAAGTTGGGATCTAGAATAGAACTTGTAGCATTCAGAAGTCACATTCAAAATAGGGTTGAAATGATCACCAAAGCCTTGAAGAGCACCTTTATAAGAATTGGCATCCCCTTCCAAGTTGGCAGGAAAGGGCAAATGATTATAAATTATTTGGCCATCAGGGCCCAGAAAGTTAAGCAATATCACCTTCTGCTTTGCTGGAATAAAACCAGGGGTCAGTATAGTGAGGAGATAATTGCAGAAATAGCACCCACTAATGTAATGAAATGAGGTTGCAAGAACATTCACAAGCTTTGGAGGTTCACACGCTTAGCTGGTTCAAAATCTCATCACCAAATCTTTTAATTAATTAAATCTTATGTAGATTTAACTAAGGGTTTATTCAGAAACAATAATTTTCTCCATTTTCTCCTTCTCTTTCCCTCCCTTTTTCTTTCTGGACCCCGCCCCACACACACACACACTCTCTCGACAGGATCCCCCTTGGGACACACTTCTCAACAACAAAACATAAAAGATTACTAGATAGCATACAATGAGGCTATTCACACGATGGGGCAAATCAGGCTAGCAGAGACTAGCCTGATTTTGCCCCATCGTGTGAACCACTGAGCTCAGCTGTGAGCCCGGTGGTTCCTAGGCAGGTAACCTGCCTAAGTACCCCTCCCCTAAAACCAGATTTGTGGAGCAAGCGCTCCACAAACCTGGATTTAAAGATGGTGAATAGCCACAGCATGGCTCCGCACCGTGGTTACTCATGAGCAGACCCCCGAAGAGGAGGTGAAAAGCCGCCTCCCAGCTCCAGGGGTCTCCCCAGTATGCCCTGAGCACTCACGGAGGGCATACTGGAGCTTCCAGGGGCCACGCAGCCCCCAAACGCCCCAGCCCCTGCCTACTGTGTCACAGAGCTGGCAATCGTGTGGGTGGCCGATCCGGCTGCCCAGGGCTCCCTCCCTGCTCATATGCGGGGAGAGCAGGCTTAGCCCGCTCTCCCCACTCACCCTTCTAAACCGGGTCTCACTGATTGTGAGACCTGGCTCAATATGTGCTTTCTAAGAATGCCAGCATCTTCCAGGAACCCAAAGGTAGAAGTAGAGGGAAGAGTTCGACCAACATTGTTTTCACATTTAAAGTTACCATAGCAATTTGGGATTGCATGAGCACAAGGCACACTTTAGCAGCTGCCAAGAACCAGAGCTTACACTTGCCCTGGCCCTTCCCATATTGGGCCCAGTTGCCAGACAGTGACTATGGGTTAGTGACCACAATCTAGTGAACCTCCTTTCTCTTACCATGGCAGCAGACAAGAGTTTCCTTTCTTTTTGCTGGAATAGAACAACATTCTAGCTGGCAACTGATGCCCACCATGTTTCTCCCCTGCACAATATCCCATGTGCTGTCGTAATTAAGGCATTGTGAATGGCAGAAAACATGATATGCAGCAGTTCTGGTTAGAACACAGTTTTTCTTGTTGCTTTTGCCCCAACAAGAATGAACCGCACTAAAGGTCACTTTGTCAAGGGCATTCCCAAAGCTTGAACTAACTATGAAGCCAACTGAATAGCTGTGTCTCTGTCTCTAAGTTTCTGTCTCTCAGTTTAGCTGATCTCCCAGGCTTGTTGTGTGGACAAATTGAAGAAGCCCTTGTAAGATACCATCAGCTAGTGGTGTGCAAACAGGTTCGATGTCAAACATGCTTGACGTCGAACCAGTTTGGTTCATCTATTCAGGGTCAAACCAAACCACCCCCTGTTTGGTCCAACTTTGGACCGAACCCCACTGGGGTTTCAGTTTTTTCTTCTTCTTCTTCTTCTTCTTCTTCTTCTTCTTCTTCTTCTTCTTCAAAAAAGATTTTTAAAAATTCATTTACCCCCATCGGGGGACTTCCTCTAGGTGGTGGTGGGTCTGTAGGGGTTCCCCCTCCCCCCGCTGGCCTCCTTGCCACCCTAACTGGCCATTTGGCTGGCTTTTCATCCCATTTGGGCCTTCACTCTCTGGCAAGACAGTGATTTGGAGGCCGACATGCCTCTGCAATGCGCCTCTGCATGGCCTGGGAATCAAACATCGAATTATCTGTTTGTATCACAGGTACTGATTTGGTTTGAGATCTTGGCATGTCACTTTGTAACACATACAGTCTGTTAACATGACCTTTTAAAGAGTAGCAGCAGACAAGTAGAACCTCTGTTTAGGTTAGCAAACCCAGGAAACTCATGACTATGCCAGGCGTTGAAATTGGGAGCTGCAAGCATAGAAATTCTTCTGAAGTCTAGCAGGCCTTACCAGAATGCTTGGTGCTGCCAGTAGACTGGAAAGCCTCATTGCATTACCAGATGTCCTCTGATTGGCCACAAAGGAGCAGAAGGCAGTCCCAGCCCTGCTGAAGGTGCTTTAGCTACAGGTTCATAGAATGTTCTTTACAGAGTGGCATATCCATCATCGGCAGCCCCTGTAGCCACAGCTCTCTATTGTTTCCAGGCCTGCTGGTTCCCAGTGGTTGTGTGAAAAGGTGTGTGGATCCACATGACCAGAAAAGCAAGGTAGGAAAGAAATGCTCTCCTCTCCTCCTACCTTGTATAAGAACAGTGTACAAAAATTAGGCTACCCTGCTTTGAGCAACCTGGGCTGGAGGGATTTTCGTGAGTTCACATAATTGTACAAATCAGGATAGAATGCCTCCTACCCCAATACTGATGGTTGTGTGAACAGGCCTAGTGTATTTCTGTTTACCTACAATAAAGGCCATTATTGACCTTTATTAAAAAAAAAAATTGACCTATAGAGAAGAAGAAAGCTATATTGACGTATTTCAGTAGTTATTAGTAATGAAAATACATAAGAATAGGAATAGTGTCCCCCTTGCTGTGCTGGTCTATTTTGGCTGCAAACTTCAGATAATGTGAGAGAATCAGACTACAGTTGATCATTCTGAACCAGTGTTTTGCAGAGTTCAGCCACAGAAGATTATACTAGGATATCAAAGAAAATGGGACCACTTAATAAACCACTTTAAATAAATTTCATCCCTCAAGTGAACAAAAGTAAAGAGGACAGCTGAAGTGCCCCAAACTCAATAATTTCTAGTGCTTCAGTTTTTCTCTATTGACTTTTAATTAAGCTTCGCCAGGATTGTGGGCCTGTCATTCGAGGAACTTTTCCATAAAGAAAAAAGGAGCTTGCTCCCCAGGTGGGTTTTCCCAAGTTTCTCAGGGTCTAACCACAATATATGCTTGGCATCCATGACAAGGTTGTCAAAAATAATAGCTAAGGAATTCACTGTCTGTCATTCTGAAATAATTATGTATGGGGCTTTACTTGCACCCTAGATGGATTATACATTTCATTGAGAATATATATGCAACCTTTAAAAAAATGTAATTCATTGAGGGCATCACTGAGATTAGCAGCCAAATAAGGATGACGGGGGGAGAAGAGCATCTGTTGATGTGCATGTTAGCCATGCATAGGTTAGGGGGCTTGTCATTCAAAAGCCTATTAATTGCAGAAAGCATTCATGTTTTATTAGCCCTTTTATCAGGAATTAATCACTCACTTTGATATAAAATTCTGGCTTGCAAATGAAATGTGAAAACTGTCCCTCAGATACAAGTTGGATATCAGGAGGTTTCTAAAAAGAAAGAAGGATACTCCAGCAGGACACTCTGTGTGATAAAAAGTAAATGCATGATTTTTTAAAAGCACAGTGTCTAACAACAGTAAGAAGAGTACGAGCAAAGCAAATCATACTCCATGATGTTCTTCAGGTGCACCATTGGAATAGAAATGCGAAACAGGATGTTCCTGTTCAGTAAATATTATCATTTTTATTCACTCATCAATTAAGTTGCTTAATTGCAGCTGTCAAAAGACTCTCAAGTTTGAAATGAAGTTGCTGTTCTGTGTTGATAGTGGCTGAAGTAGCCAAAGATCCTATTTCTAGGTTTGCTCTGTACTATAAAATAGCTTGGGACAAGCAGTTAGAGATAGCAAAAGACACTTCACATGTAGATCTCTAAATGTGTTATCTCGTTTAACATCTATGTGAACTGTGAATTTACAGGTAAAGGTAAAGTGTGCCATTGAGTTGGTGTTGACTCCTGGTGACTACAGAGCCCTCTGGTTGTCTTTGGCAGCATACAATAGTTTACCACTGCCATCTCCCGTGCAGTATGAGATGATGCCTTTCAGCACCTTCCTATATCGCTGCTGCCCGATATAGGTGTTTTCCATAGTCTGGGAAACATACCAGGAGGCATTTGAACCAGCAACCTCCGGCTTGCCAGTCAAGTCATTTCCCCGCTGAGCCATTACAGAGCTACAGCTAAAATAAGAACAGGCGATGCAGGTGAGCCAGAATCCCTCCACAAGCCGCCTTTCTTTGCCCTCCAAAAACAGTTTTCTTGAGTGCATGGCTATCTTCATGTGAAGCAACAGCAGTTTGGCATCACTTTTAGAAGGACGGAATATGCAGGACAGAAACAGCAAGTGAAAGCCAGGAAATTATCAGAAAAAATGATTTCTTTAAATTCTCTTATTTTTAAAAAAATATCACTGATATGTGTCTTAAACTTGGATACATAGGTGAGGTGTATATTTATAGAAGTCCATGAGATAGCTGGGATAACTGTGTGCGCGCACACACATACACATCCAGAATGAAGACAAAAGATCAGTTTATGAAACCCCTCAGCTGCTATTTCATTGGTGTGATTGATGCTCCATGGCCTGCATATTATCATTTCTGTCATTACTCTGTGAAAATCATTTTTATGCAAAATATTTCCTCTCTTTTAATCTAACTTTCCCACAAGGGCCTGGAAATGGAAATGGGCTCAGGCCCTGTCAGTCAACACAATTATAAATATTTTTCCCTCGGAAGGATTATTTTAAGCTCTTTTAGGAATACATCTTTTCTAGTGCACTGCGCTGATGAATAGCCAACACTTACAGCATATTGTGCATGTAATTTGAGGTATTATGTGTGTGGAAGGATGATCAGATGTCCTGAAAACCCTGAGACACCATTAGCACCAAAAATCTAAACTCCTTATTCCTCTACCATGCTGATTAAGACTGCTAATCAGAGAGTGTAGCTCAGTGGCAGAGCACATGCTTTGTATACAGGAGGTCCCCCTGGCATCTCCAGGTACTAATGGGAAAGACTCCCTGTCTGGAATCCTGGAAAGTCAGCGTAGGCAGTTGAGCTAGACGGAACAAGGGTATAAGGCAGCTATATGGCAACAACAGAACAGGGGTTGGCTTCAGTCTTCCATGGCCAATGACTTTAGAATTCCCGGATCCACTGGTGCGGTTTAGTTTAAAAAACAAGACACTTTTAAAGGATTTTTTAAAATGAAGGCATGACTAATCTGTGTTAAGTGCCCCTAAATATACACCGTCATTAAGAACATAAAAGGTAGCCTGCTGGATAAGGCCAAAGTCGATCTAGACCATCATTCCTTACAAGAATCCCAGCAACAGACCCAAAGCTGGTTAACATGAGTATGAAAAGGGTAGGAGAAGCTTCCAACCCAAGTTTGGAAGCTACATGCTTCCATTTTCTGTTCGTGTGTGAGTTCAAAACAAGGTCAGAGGCTCTGGGTCGGAGGGCTTTTCCTCCTATCTCATTAAAGACCTGGGTACAGTTGCTGGGTAGGAGGGAGCCCTCCCACCCAACTGCTGCTTAGCACACGATCACTGTCACCACTCCAACCTCATTTTTAGCTCACACACAAGCAGAAAACGGGAGCGAATCGGATAACTTGGGTAGGAAGCTTCTCCTATTCATTATAATGTGAATCAGCCTCTTAGGTGGTTCACTAATAATGACAAGTGACCTACTGATGGATTCGGGTTCACATGCCATCCACCATTGCTCTATAATATTTTGGGCTGTTATGGGAATCCTACCTCAAAAAGACTATAGGCAAATTTGAGACATTACAAGAAAGAGCTCATTTGCAGAATGATTTTGCTGCTTCCTCAAGGTCATTTTGTCCTGGGAGAGTACTGAGTGGCGTTTGGTAAGAGCAGCAGTCAGCCATTTACCAGAAGCACTAAGAATTTGCTATCTCAGAAAGATTGGCCAAGGAACCCATAGGTTAGTGGGCAAGTAGTTGCATCCACTGCATTATGTATTAGCTGCTTTCAAGGAGACAGCTGATGGATAGACCAGATGAATGCTGCTGCAACCTACCCTTTAAGTTCAATAGTCCCCAAACTGGTCAAGCTAACACCAGAAGTGACAGCTGCAACAACTCTCTCTTCCACTAAGCTCTGAGGAGACTTTGCTTGGGCTACATCCCAAGCATCCATTGGCTATGGGCACTGTGGTTGAAGCACTAATGATTTGTTTGGAGGGCCAAGATGAAGCCACCTGTTCCCTCCCAGCCTAACCTCCCCCCCAAATACCAAAACAAAAAACAATCATCATCTTTGTAAAAGAATGTGCAGACTTTACCAAATGTTCCAGCCCAACCTAATGTTAGGCTAGAAAAGAGCAAGTATTTCCTTGCCACTTTCCAGCCTAACTTTCTTTATCCCTTCCCAAATCCAAACACCCCATCATTATCACATATGATCTAACTAGAGTTGTCTGGATACCCTAGCAGATTATATGCTGGCTTTGTAATTGTTTGGAAAGAGGGGACAGGAGTGCTCAGTCCCTCTAATACCTTAACAAGATATAGGGGTGTGTGTGTGTGTGTGTGTGTGTGTGTGTGTGAGAGAGAGAGAGAGAGAGAGAGAGAGAGAGAGAGAGAGAGAGAGAGATGTTTTGATGCTGAAAATTATGTATTACAATTTTATCACAGCCTCAGTAGCTGGTAATACTTAGAAATACAGATTATATGAACACTTGGTACAATCAGTACATTCTTCTTCAAAGCTGGCAGGGTTTGTAGAAGAATGTTGTAGTTAATTATATTATTCAAAATATGAAGGCAAGTGGCATCCATAGGTGTTGGAATCTGGTGTTTCATGTCAGAATGGAAATGAAGCCTAGGTTAAGAGGCTTTTGGCCCCACTGAGGCCTAGATCGCACTTTAATGTGTGCCTGAGTTGAAGACAGGGTCACAAGGTGAAACAGAGTTCAACCATAAGTTGACTGATAGCTCTGTGGGACGGGCAGGGAAGAAGGAGAAAAGAGGAAGAAAGAGGGATGTCTAGACTCAGGGGGGAAAAGTCACTGGAGGTTCATCCCGCCTGAGAGAAATTCCTCTCAGCAGTAGCTATCCCATTGATAAATTGACCCGTGGCCCTGAGACGGAGCTGGCAGTTTGCATTCACTTGTCTCCCACAGATGTAATATAGTTTCTTAACAGATGCGTGCTGCAAGCCTCATCATCCTCCAAACCAGCAGCAACCCAGTGTCCTGCCCATATACTTCAGTACTTAGAAAATAAATTAAAAGTGGTAGTGAGCAACAGAGGAGTCATATAGTACAGACTTTTATTTACTTATTTCTTTCCTGTATTTATCTTTCTGGGCAGTGGGGGGAAAAATCAGTCATTTATTTTATCCCAAGCTGGGATTTTTTTGTGGCTTCCAAAAGCAAACTTTTTGTCCATTTATTTGTAGGATATAGCAACATAAACAAGAATGACAGAGGAAAGGAATGTCCAAAGGGAAAGATAAAATTAGATCACTCTGTTAATAGATCAGTTCTAATAGAACTGATCACTGGCCTCAGTTCTTACTTCCATCAATGCAAAATAAACCCTAAGAGCATTTGGCTGCAAGTAAGCTAAATTTTATTCAGGGAAGTGAAAAGAAAAATATATAATTATAAAATTCAAGTTTTTTGGAGTGTTCATTTTAGCAGCAATGTGATTTTCTGCTTGATGAGAAAAAATGCTTTGAAAAAAAATTCTAAACATAATTTGTTTCCACACTTAAAAAAAAAAAAAAGACACAATTAGAGAGATACATCTAAGATGATTATTTTTCCTTCCTGAAGAGCCATGATGGATCAAAGCAAGAAAGGAAGTATCTCAGAACTGACACATCTCTAAAAATTTCATGATTGTCTGTATTTGATGTGACACGTCACCAGACTGCATGTCAAATCTGGAAAAAATCTTACAAAAATATCAAGATGCAGAGTTTGGTTAACTACATTTGTGATGGGTGGGTCTGCATTATCTGAAATCCTTGCTTGTTCCCAATCATTGTGTGTGTGTGTGTGTGTGTGTGTGTGTGTGTGTGTGTGTGTGTGTGGATTGTATCCCTCATTCTGCACTCTATGGATTTAAAAACAAACTAATCCAAAACCTACTAAAGAAAGATTCTGATTCTTTATTGTCCTGCTGAAGAGCAACAGCTTTACAGAACCATTCTTGGAAGAATTGGTTGGTGAAATCAACATTTAAATGATTGGGCCATTTGTTGCAGTATTTTGCAGTCATTCTCTTTAGACATCAAGCAAATACAAATGTTAATCATTAAACTTTCCTAGAATTAGCAGTTTCTCAGGGAAATCTTAACAGTAGTTTACAGGAAAGAGAACACCGATCAGAAATCTGTAGTCAAAACAGATTCTATTTGACCAATGCAGCGGCAGTACCAGGAAAAAATAATTGAGGGGGAGCACAGAAGGGGCAAAGTGCATTTTAGGGTGGGCGAGCTGTGTCCCACATAATGAATTTCCAAAACAAAAAGGGGGGCAGTGGGGGCAAGCTATTTTTCGGGGGGTGCATGTCTCCCCTGGCCCTCCTCTGGAGCCACACGTGGCCCCAAGGTCCTCTCAGACTGTCACCAGAATAATAGATACCGCTAATGTAAACATAGCTAGGGTGTGGGGCCATGGCTCTTTGGCAGAGCGTCCGTTTTGCATGCAGAAGCTCCGAGGTTCAACCCCCAGCATTTCTCAGGTAGGGCTGGGAGAGGCTTCTGCCAGAAACCTTGGAGAGCCACTGCCAGTCAGTGTAGACAATACTGAGCTAGATGGACCAGTGGTCTGACTTGGTATAAGGCAGAGGCGTATCTAGGGAAAATAGCGCCTAGGGCAAGCACTGAAATTGCGCCCCCTGTCTAAACACCTGACACCCATCTTTCAGATAACTTTACCATAATATCAGCTCAAAAATACAAGTCAAGCTTGTTAATCTTTTAATATTTCAATAACTATTTAGCAGTGGACGTAGCCAGACCAAAAAATGCTGGAAAACTACAAATTTCAGTATGCTGGGGCTCATGAAATACCTAAATATTATGCGGAGGTATACTTGGAAAAACTAAATAGAAGTGCCTGCCTAATTCTCTGCTATACATTGTAGCATCACAATTACATAAGTTTTAAAAATAAATGGAGAATTTGACTTTTCCCAGATACTCTGAAAATAATTAAACGATATGCAGAGTAAACTGTGTCACTGCTTGGAATATATTCTAGTATTTCAGAAAGACAGTTAAAATGAGAGAAAGAGCAAGAAACTCCCAGTGGGCCTTAATACTAAGGATTTCACACTGATTCAAAGACAAACTCACCATTAATAGCCATATTATTAAGACATCACATTTAACTCACTTATCATAAGAAGCACAGTAAGAGCAAATGAATACAATCTTAGCTCATAAACTTCAGCGCAGTATTTACAAGCCCTGATTCTCTGTACATAGTGCCAATCTGAATATGTGTACAGTGACCTATATTATATTATTATTTTTTTAAAAAAAAATACCTGTAGCCCCTTCGGGGGGTCTGCTGTGGGGGGTCTGCAAAGTTTCCCCCTCCTCCCACTGGCCTCTAGGGCCTCACAGGCACCATTTGAGCATGTGCGGCGGTTATTTTTTTAAATAATCCTTTTTTTAAAAAATGGCCGCTGAAAACAAAATGGCCACCACGCTTGCTCAAATGGCCTCTTCAAGGCCTGGCATAGTCTAGGGCCTCACAGAGGCCATTTGAGCATGTCCAGTGGCCATTTTGTTTTTGGTGGCCATTTAAAAAAAATATTTAATTTTAAGAAATGGCGCCCCCCCTTCAAGTGGTGCCCGGGGCACGTGCCCTGCCTGCCCCACCCTAGATATGCCCCTGGTATAAGGCACCTTCCTATGTTTCTGTTAAAAGATTATGACTTCTTGACTCCGAAGAAATGCAAGGTATAAATAAATTTATACACAGAGCAAGTAACACAACCAGTGATCCCTCTAATTTTTTCTGTGCAAAATGAGTTTTGTTCTGGGCGGCAGTATCAAGGCAGTGTGTGTGCATTTGCATCCAGAATGTCACTTCACTAGCACAGCAGTAGTCAGGATGCTGGCCACTATAAATACAATCTTTAAATATGCAGGCTTACCTGGAAGTAACTCCCACTGATATCAATGGAATTTAGTTCTGATTAGGGATTGGTAAATATCAAGTTATTTACCCTCCTCCGCCCCACCCCCACCCCCACCTCCTGCACCAAACCAACTGCACTCATCAAGTATTAAGGTCAAATGTCGCTGGGCCTCGCCTGCTTTACTGTAGCCTCCACCTGCTACCACATCCCTCTTTCTCAAGGTGGCACTTTTTACTTGGGAAATGGGTGACAAGCAATGGAGAGCAAGGCGGGGTATGGACAGAATCAAGGCAGGGACTGCTTAATGGGGACTAGGTCTGCTTCCGTTCTGCTTGCTGTAATTCAAACAGAAGTGCAAGCATAAGAAAGCAACCTTGCTTCAAATTCTCACTCCCAAGTACAATTCTGAGTAAACAGATATAGGAACCCTTGATGTGAGAGGGACAATAATCTACTGCAGCAAATTATTTAAAAGATTTAATAATAACTACCTTTGCATACACACGGCTTTTCTTATGTTCTTATGCTATGTTCTTATTCCCTGGTTTTACTGAGAACTAGAGACAGAGCAGAACCTAGACTATGTTAGTCATAATAAGACTAAGTTAGTCATAACATAATAAGCCCCACTGAAATTAATGGGACTTCTGTTAATCATGACTAACTAGTCTCATTTATTGAAATGGTGCTTGATAATGAACCTAGCCATTTTTGTCTATCCCTAAACATTAGGCATAGATAAAAAGCTAGTGATTGGTTCCCTGAGCTCTGTGGTCAGAATGGCCATTGATGGAGAGACAGCATGAGCTGGATGAGCAGCAATTAGGGACTGTAAAATATGTACACCCTTCACTTGATGACTTCTGCATCAAGTGGTGGTTATTCTTTGTCATAAACTGTTTGACATCAGAGGTAATTCGCCATGTGCCTCTGCCTAATTCATTTGTTGGATGTCTGCCATTTGCAGGGCCTTCTGGGTGTTGGTGTCAATTTGGTGGAATTCCCTGCCTAGGAGGCCCACCAGGCCTCAGCACTATATATCCAACACAAATAGAAAGCTACAACCTGGCTTTTTAAGGAGACTACATTGATCTGGCTCATATAAAGTATCTGATTTGCTCTGATTTAATGGGTCTTTTTAACCCATCTGAAATGTGCTCCAGTTAAATTTGTAGTTGGGTTTTTGTTTTTTTGTTTTGTTTTTTGCCATGGTAGTGTTGTATCCATTTTTACTGCATATTTTGACATGTTATTGTTTAAATATTTTTGCTGTAAGCTGCTTAGAGTTATTTTTAGTAGATAAATAAGGTATACAACTTGAAAAATAACTAAAATTATATACTTATAGCCTGAGCCACAAACATATTAAGCTGGATTGCTTGGATATAACAGTAGATGCCAGCAACAGCCTCTGGAGGGATACTGTGCTGGGGTTGGTTAGGATCAGTGGCTTCCCCCTTGCTAAATAGAAGAAAATCAACACTTTGAAAGGTGCCTATTTAGCAGGGAACCAAAACAGAAAGGAGTGTCAAACTTCTGGCAGGTTACAATAATTGGCCAGTGGATGGCATTCAGCATTATGAGTGGCAAGTTACACAGGCCCAATTTAAACCATTGCAATTGAAGTAATTGCATTTTGTGCCAGCACAGTGCCGTACAACCTGTTTTTGTTGGAGATGCAGTTCCTGATGGCATCGACTCTTAGCACCAGCAGCCCTATTGGCATTTAGGGTAGAGATAGCCAGTAAGGGCATTCTCCCTCTGACCATGCTCTCTCTACTCTGATTCCCCTTTTGTTAGACTGGTAGTCTCAGATTCCATTCTGTCACCTGGGAGTTATTCAGACATGGCTTCATGTCCTGGGTTATTGGAAGGGCGAATCTGCTTCTCAGCAGAATCGGAGCTATTTAATTTGTGGCATTAAATTGTCCATTCACATTTCCTCTTGTGCTACCACAAGCTGGTCTTGTGGACTTTTCCCCTTAGCTAAGCAGGGTCTGCCCTGGTTGCATATGAATGGGAAACTAGAAGTGTGAGCACTGTAAGATATTCCCCTCAGGGGATGGAGCCACTTTGGGAAGAGCAGAAGGTTTCAAGTTCCCTCCCTTGCTTCTCCAAGATAGGGCTGAGGGAGATTCCTGCCTGCAACCTTGGAGTAGTTGCTACCAGTCTGTGAAGACAATACTGAGCTAGATAGACCAATGGTCTCTATGTGTATGTATATGTATGTAAAGCAGTATATGGCAGCTTCCTATGTTCCTCAGCCCCTCTCAGCATTCCCTGCTGATCTTTCTCTGTGTGCATTCCTATAGCTTGCTCTGGATTTTCTCTCCCATCAATCACATCCCAGAGGAGGAGGCATGAGACACCTCCCTTCATTATTACTTTTTTATTTTAGTTTGACAGCCAATCAAACTTTAGTTGAGCAATCATTTCAAGCCTTTGCAAGAGACTCACCCTCCAGAATCCACTCCGGCTACCCCATAGGTTACAGGAGCCACAGCAGTCCCTAGACCAGCTATTCCTCTACCTCTCCCTGCAACCTCCACCCCTCTGCTGTGAGGCAGAGAGATCCCAGCCCTATCTGAAATGGAAGCACTCTCTGTCAGAGTGAGCTGGCACCATTACAAAAAGCAGGGGTGGAAATGATCACCAATGGAGAAGGAAAGCACGCGGGGGTTGGGAGAGGAAAGATTGCTGCCTTAAACTCCAGCCTGGTAGTTTAGATATATAATGGATTTGAAATGTGGTGGTCATCATCTTCTTTCTTTAAAAGGGTATGTGAGGTACTAAAAGGTGTGTTTCCCTTCCATGTAACCATGGTCAATGTCCTCCGCTCTGAAACCTACTTGGGGCATCATTCCATCTTTGCATAATTCAAAGCCTCATGCATTTGCTTCGGTTGGTGTCTATGCTGGAGGAAGAGGCTGCCAGCATCTGACTCCTGTAAGACCAAATGTAGGAAGCCCAACAGCCAAGAACTGGAGCCTCAGAGCTGCAACAAAGTCTGGGGGTTCAGGCTATTTTGGGGCTGGCAACAGGACAACTCTTTTCAAGGGAATCAAAAGTGGTCGATGGGGAGAGGTTTGGCTTCTCTGAGGTATATATTTCCTTTGGCTCAGGGACACTTCTTGAAACAATACAATACAAAAATCAGCTGGCGAAGACCAAAGTTCTCACAGCAAGTGGCAGCCTGTTTTTGAACTCTCTGGGAAAACTTTGGTCTGTCTCTAGCCTGTGTTTTAGCTCAACGTAGAACTCCACTCACTTCTTGTTGTTGTTCATTCCCTCTTTCTAGCTTTGAGATGATTGGCGCACTCCTCTGCCCGTCCTTTCCCAGACTCTGGAAATCTCTCACCTAGCTTGCTATAGTCTCCTCCTGGCTGACCTTTCTTCTCCAGATGAACGGCATCATTTCTGTTAGCTTTGTTCTGCCACTACGATCCAGCTGTCCTCCTCCCTCATGAGTCCTTATGCTGCTACCCTTTTGCACTCTGCCAAGAATTCTGTCAACTGCTGAAATGGCAAGGAAGCACGTTCAGGCTAGCCCAGTGGCTCCCATCCTGGGGTCCTCCAGATGTTGCTGAACTGTGACTGGGGATGCTGGGAGTTGTAGTTCAGCAATATCTGGAGGAACCCCAGGTTGGGAACCACTGGGCTAGACATTAGGAGGAACTTCTGAACTGTAAGAGCTCTTTGACAGTGGGACCATCGGCCTCATGAACTGGTGGGCTTTTCACGGGAGCTTTTCAGACAGAAGCTGGAGAGCTACATGTCAGGGATGCTAAAGCAGATTCCTGCATGAGCTGGGGGGTCAGACTAGAAGACTGTGAAGGTCCCTTCCAACTCTAACATTCTTCCTGGTTGGTTGCTCAGTCTCCATTGTGGTGCTCTACCAGCTGGCGGGATTTGGCATACAGATCCTGTTAAAGTTGGTGTCGGAGAATACAGACCAAGTCTAGGAAGATGAAGGTTGCCAAGAAGGACACTGGCATCCTGTGGGCCTGGCTGGTAGCTGCTTGTCTACCATCCTGGCAAGAAGAAACCCTTGGCCCACTGTCTTTACAAATCCAACCCACCTCCCCACTAAAGGGGAACAGAGGCAGGTCAAGTGTGGGTCCCCAGAGAAGGGAAAGACCTGCAATGTGTAGAGAAGGCCTGGCCTGTGGAACGCCCTTCTCCCCAGTCAGTGGGGGGCGGAGCACTGCTCTTGTGCAATGCACACACACCCCATCGTGTGCAGCACATTCATGGAGGCGAAATCTAGCTCGCCATGATGGCCTTTTAGGATCTCCACATCCAGAGGCAGCATACCATTGAATACCAGTTACTAGCAGTGGGAGAGGGCTGTTGCCTGTACAGCTTGATCATGCATGTCCCAATGTCATCAGCTTGGATACTAGAGTAGACTAGATGGATCTCTGGCAGGACTCGTCTGAGGATCCTTTCCTTCCGGAGCCTCTTGGCTTACACACTTACTTTCCATCTCCACTGAGTTTCTCCGGGAGGCCTGTTTTCTAGGGAAATGGCTGGGAGGGAGGGAGGGCAATCATAACCACTGGGAAGCGGCTTCAAGCAGAAGTGCTGGACAGAATCCAGCTCTTGCTGTGCATGTGGTTTCCTGGTCCCTCAGAAGGTCTGAGGAGGAAATAACTGCTGGTCTCAAAGGAGTTAAAACAGCCCTGGAGCACTTAGCACCCCTCTTCTGCTGAGGTGAAAGAATGTGTGTGTGTGTGTGTGCGCGCGCGCGCACGCCCATGCACCAACAGGGAGGGGGAGGTGTTTGCAAGGCCCTGACTGTGGGGAAAGAAGGGGAGGTTGTTTTCTCCAGCAGTGTGTTTGGATTTAAATGGGACAGGTGGGGATAATTAGAAGTGGGGGAAAGAAGACCCATCTGTGCCTCTTCATTTCTCCAGCTGATCGCTTGTGTGTGGTTATTTGTAAGTTTTTTTTTTTAAAAAAGATGGTTAGGTTGAGTTGATTACAGGGCAGCTGGGAGGGAGGGAGACATTTCCCTTTCCAAAATCCATATCAATTACTCTTGCAGCCCAATCCAATGAATATTTGCCTGGGAGTAAGTCCCATAGAATTCAGTGGAGCTTACTTCTAAGGAAACATCCCCAGGCTCACACTGTACCACAAACAGAAGCAGACAAATAACCCTGGTTTTAACTTGCTCAAGGCAGGATGGTTTGCCCAGGAGCGCATGGCACTGAACAGATCTAATTCCACATGGATGTTTTAAACTGTTAATGGCGACGGGGGGGGGGGGGGGACGGGACATTCCAAGCTTTTGCAAGAGACTAGCCCTCGAGAATCTACTCTGGAGGATTTAGAAGTTGCCTCATAGGTTACAGGAGCCACAACAGACCCCCGACCAGCCATTCTTCTGCCTCCCTCCCAACCACCACTCTGCCGCCATGAGGCGGAAGCCCCAGGGAGCAGCAGAGAAAGCAGCAGAGTGGATGCCCAGCAGGGCTTCTGTTGGAAAGAGAGCTAGTGAAACATGATAGTCAAACTTTTTTTTTAAAAAAAAAGAAAGTGCGAGTTTGGTGGGGGGCCCCCCGAATTATCGGCAATGGCCCATCCACACATCGCAGTTAAGCGTTGAGGTATACTTGAAGCCTCGGGTTTTTTTAAAAGCTGCTGGAAATAGAGGGGTTGGGGGGGGGTTACACCGGACATAATTCGCGCTAAGAACAGAGTTGAATTTGAACTGGTCCCCAGAGGCGTAACTATAGGGGGGGCAGGGGGGCACGTGCCCCGGGCGCCATCTTTTCTGGTCACGTGGGGGGCGCCGCCATGACCAATTTTTTTTTAAAAAAATTGATTTTTTTGTTAATACAAATGTTTCCTGCTCAGTGCAGCAGCACTGCAGCAGTCAAGGGAGTGCGTCGGTGCCCCCTTCCCCACGAGCGGTCCCTTCCGCACCACCTGCGCCCCCCCCATTGCTTTGCTGGCGCCTGGCGGCCAGTCAGTGGCCTGGCTTGGCGGCGGCAGCGGGCGCTTGTGAGGAAAAACCTAAGTATAATGTCGTATGTTGGGGGCGCGCGGGGGGGCGTGGGGGGCGCCATTTCAGTGCTTGCCCCGGGCGCCGTTTTCCCTAGTTACGCCTCTGCTGGTCCCTGATAGCCCACAGTGACTTCAGGGTAAATGCAGCTAATATGTGGACTGGCACACTCCATTCCAGAGGAGATCCGAACTAACAGCCATGTGTAAAAGCTCCTGGAGAGATAGACTTGCGCCTTTCCCCCTTCCCCACTTTCCGTATGTAGCTAGCAGTGAAGCATGAGAGGTCTTCTCTATCTCCCTGATGAATTTCCTAAATAAACTACTTCATGTGGAACTTTAACTCCTTATCTCCATACAATATTAACTAGCAGTGTTCTCCTTACCTGTGCACTTCTGCTGCAGCTGGGGCGGATAAGGAAATCTCCCCTCCCGAGCTCTATAAAACCGTTTTATTGTATGTAGCAGAAGTCAACTGAAGCTAGTCAAGATCCTTTTACCAGATCAATGGGATCAAATCATTAATCTGTAGCCCAGATTGTTGTTTTCTCAACAGCCTTACAAATGTTTTACATATCAACAAAAATACCTTTGTGCAAATAAAGGCAATATAAGCATTGGTTAAGGAAAAACACTCAAAATATAAAGGGAGGGAGGGAGGGAGGGAGGTGGCTACATTTTCTGTCAGAAGAATAGACATAATAGGTCAGGAAAAATAACCCAAGCCTTCAGATTTGGATGGATTTGGGGAGGTTAGAAGTCTGAGTAATTCCCTGTCACTGTCTCTCCTAGAATCTTCTGTTTGTGCTTACAAGGCATGCTCCTTCTTTGCTTCCAAAAATTCATCTACAGTTTTAGCAGCTTTTTGTTTTGCCTCCAGATTCCCACTTGTCTCTTTACATTCATCAGGCTCGGTTTCTATCTATTCTAGCCTAGCTCATGTTTTTTTCTCCTTCCAGGTAAGGTCACAACATGTCAGAGGTTTTTGTGGGTGGGGGAAGTGAGGGGGTAGTGGGCCATTTTTCTCTCTTCATTTTATTCAGCACTATTTTCTTTTAAACTTAAAGGAGGCAAAATCCTTTTAGTTGCAATTGTGAAGTGCAGCAATTCCTCAATCTTTCTAGTTTTCCTAAAATACATTATGAAATTCTAAGACTGAACACTGAATCAATGTGTCGGGACTCCGTTACATGCAGTGCAGCGAACTCACCTGTCCCCGAACTGGATTCAGCAGTGAAGAGAGCCCTTTCCTTTTCTGGTGCTTCCTTGGGGCCCTTGGAGATAGGGATGTGAACAGAACTAGTTCGGTTCACCATGCCGGCATGTGCTGGCACAGCGGATACTTCCAGTTGTATCCAGACAATGGGGGCTATGGAGTGGCAGGGAGGTACTCTGCCACCCTGATTAACCTTGAAATAAAGGAGCGCCAGTAGGGGAACAGCAGAGGGTAGGCTAAGTGCACCCTCTCCAGCTCTTAAAGCAGCACCCCTGGTGCCATCAAACCACCCCCGCCTGGTTCTGTGCAGATCCCTACCATGGAGCGCCTTGACACCTAGGTGCTTGTTGCTGCATCTTTTGAGGGTGTCAGGTCTCCATGCGGCTCTGGGACAGGCCTGGACATTGTGGCACAGTGCTCGGGGACAGGGCTAATGAGCCTGGAAGTGCTCACAGGGGCAGGTCTTCCAGAGGCAGGGAGGCTGTGCTCAATGTGTTCAAGGCTATTAGGGAGGCCTGGTCAATGATGGTGGCAGTCCCTGTGGAGACAGAGGACATAGTTGAGGTTCTTCAGGGAGAGACTCAATGGGGGACTGACCTGGCTGGAGGAGGTGATGTAAACTCCCGCCCAGTGTACTTAAGAACATACGAACAGCCCTGCTGGATCAGGCACAAGGCCCATCTAGTCCAGCATCCTGCTTCACACGGTGGCCTACCAGATGCCTCTGGGGAGCCCACAGGCAAGAGGTATGTGCATGCCCTTTCTCCTGCTGTTGCTCCCTTGCAACTGGTATTGAGAGGCATCGTGCCTCTGAGGCTGGAGATGGCCCACAGCCATCAGACCAGGAGCCATTGATAGACCTGTCCACCATGAATCTGTCTAAGCCCCTTTTAAAGCCATTCAAGCTGGTGGCCATCACTATATCCCATGGTCAGATATGGCCATGGAGGCCACATCACACCTTGGCCACACTCTTGGAGGAAGGTAAAGGAAAGACAGAGTATCGCCTCCCAGAGAATCCACATTGGCTCAAAGCTAGGAGGCACCTTGGCCACTGCCTTGGAGGAAGGTAAAGGAAAGACAGAGTATCGCCTCCCAGAGAATCCACATTGGCTCAAAGCTAGGAGGCACCTTGGCCACTGCCTTGGAGGAAGGTAAAGGAAAGACAGAGTATCGCCTCCCAGAGAATCCACATTGGCTCAAAGCTAGGAGGCACAGACACAATAAATGGGTATGAAACTATAAGATGTAATATTGAATTGTTTTATCATCATTCAATAGCAAGAAAAGTTATAGAATAAAGTTGTTTGGAATACTGGACAACTCATATCTTTAACAAAAGAAGCAGTATCACACAATCAGGTTGGGAAAAGTAGCATGCCTTATTCAAAGAGTTACACTGTTGCAATGGGCACTGGTGGATTGAAGGAGAGGCAGTAAAGGCGACTGCCTATGGAGGCAAAATTCCCCAGCGGCAAATTTTGGTCAATGGGGGAAAAAAAATTAAACTGCTGCCGTGCAGGAGCACAGCGGCGAGAGCTCCCTCGCACCCGCCTGCCTCTCTAATTATGATGGTGGTGGGTCAAAGGGGCAAGACAAATTTGTGGGGTGCACAGAGTTAGCAGCAATACTCCTCCTAACCCAAGCCTGCCCACCTCCCAAATGACAGCAATCACCCAGTTTTGGGCCTTTCTGCGCAGGTGCATGCTCTCATAATTTGGGAACTGGGTGGGCGTGAGGGAGCTCTTGCCGCTGTATTCCTGTGCAGCGGCAGCTTTAAACATTTAAAAAATAGATTTAACCTCTCCCCTCCTTCCTCCCTTGCCACCTACAGGCATCAAAGAGCTTAATCCGCCCCTGGAAATGGGTTGCCTGGCAAAGGAATGTTATAGCCTCATGATACAGTAGCCACATTTAGACATTATAACCATGGTTAAAACATGATAAAGAACATGCCAACACAAGCTTCACATACTCCATGCTCCTCTTTCTCCTTCACACCAAAGGAAGGAATTGAAAGCATCCTCTTGTCATTTTGAACAAACCCACAGTTTCCCATGATATCTAAATATGAGGACTGTGGTTTGTTCAATCCACAGTTATCACCATCATTTATTATATGCTAGGTGAAGATTTATAGATGCTAGGTGAAGATTTACTTCTTCACCCACACTTAAAATGTTTTTTAAATGTGTTTAAATGCTTCCGGTTTTTTAGTTGTATGATATGAGTTGAAGTATCCCAATTGTATGAGTTAAAGTATCCCAATCATGGTTTTGAACAAACCATAGTTTTCAATTTTATACAAATGCAAGGAATTGTGCTTTGTTAAAACCACATTTAGTCTGCACACCATACTATTAAACAATAGTTTGTACCCCATTTTTCAGGATCAAACTATCATTTAATATTCTGGTGTGCGGACTAAGGACCAGGTCTCACGATCAGTGAGACCCAGTTTAGGGCGCTGAGCAGGAAGAGCGGGCTAAGCCCGCTCTCCCTGCTCACGAGCGGGCAGGGAGCCCTGGGTGGCTGGATCGGCCACCCACATGATGGCTGGCCCTGAGACGGAGCCGCAGGGGGGTGGGGGAGTGGGGGCCGTGCGGCCCCGGAAGCCCCAGTATGCCCTGCGCAAGCACGCAGGGCATACTGGGGAGAACCCTGAGCCGGGAGGCTGCTTTTAAGCCTCCCGGCCGGGGGTCTACTCATGAGTAGCCAGGTTACTAACGAGCAGATAGCCCGGGTTTGCAGAGTGCTCGCTCCAAAAACCCAGGCTAAGGGGCAGGCTACAGGAGCGGGTTAGCCGCTCCAGAACCTCCGGGCTCGGCTGCGAGCCCGGTGGTTCTTACAATCACAAAAATCGGGCTAGGCTTTTCCTAGCCCGATTTTTGTGATCATAAGAATAGCCCCTAAGTGTGGTTTTAACAAAGCACAATTCCTTGCATTTGTATAAAATTGAAAACTATGGTTTGTTCAAAACCATTATTGAGATACTTTAACTCCCCCCCCCTTATGTACAAATGGGGCTGGAATGCAAGCTCAAGGCTTGTGCTAGCACATTTCATCACAACAAACCATGGCTTCTTGTAATGTTTGAATACAATCTTTCTTGTAGCTCAATCAGCTACTATAAAATATATCTAGACTTACAATAAAGGGCCTAGCTCATACAAAATGACTTCTCCCAAGCTCCACCCCATTCCTGTTCACAGCTTATAAAGACAACTGGCTAGTATGCCGGGCCCTATGATGAAAAAATCCACATAGTTAATAACAATAAGTTTATTTAAATGGATGCCTCATAACAAATTGTTCTCTGTGTGGTTCACAAAATAAAACAAAGCATACAGTTAAAAACAAAGAGACACAAACAAACAAAATCACAAAATAAAACAAAGCATACAGTTAAAAACAAAGAGACACAAACAAACAAAAACTGCCAATAAATACAACTAAAAAGACAGAAGCATTTAAACACATTTTAAAAGTGTGGGTGAACAAGTAAATCTTCACCTAGCATCTAAAAGAACACAGTGATGGTGCCTCCTCTCTGGGAAGGTTATTCCACAGATTGCCACCTCTGAAAAGGCCCTCTGCCGAGTCACCCCCCGCCTCACTTCATTTGGTGGGGGCATTTAGAGCAGGGCCTCTTTAGAGGACCTCATGGTATGGGTTGAGATATATGAGGCAAGATGCTGTTTCAGGTAACTAGTCCGAAGTTGTTTAGGTCTTTAAAGGTTAAACCCAGCACTTTAAATTGGACCCAGAAATGGACAGGAAGCCAGCATAACCAGCAAAGCACTGGCTAGAGCATGCATGAGAGCATGCATGTTCTCAGAGCATCCATGAGAACCAGCATCTGGTGGGCAACTGTGTGAAACAGGATGCTGGACTAGATGGGCCTTGTGCCTGATCCAGCAGGGCTGTTCATATGTTCTTAACTTGTGGCCATGCTACCCAGGTATGGTTGCAGCTGGTATATCAGCTGAAGCTGAAAAAAGCTACTCCAAGCCACAGAGGTCACTTGAGCTTCTACTGACAGTGCTGGATCAATGAGAGTGTGGACCTGATCCTTTAGGGGGAGTGCAACTCAGTTGTGAACATGGTGAACCTTACTCCCCTGGGTGGAGGAACCACCAAACAGTGTTTCTGTCTTGACTGGATAGAGTCTCTCAGTTTGTTCACCCTCATCCAGTCCATTACCATGCCAAGCACAGATTCATGACAGTCACTGCCTCACCTGCATTTGACGAAAAAAAGAGATACAGCTGGGTGTCATCCAAATACTGATGACATCTTAAGTCAAATTTCTGGATGACCCCTGCCAGTGGTTTCATGTAGACATTAAACAGCATGGGGGAAGAAACAAAACCCCAAAGCACAACTGCCAAGAGATTGAGAAGTAATCCTCCAGCACCACGTTCTGGAAACAAACATCCAGATAGGAACAGAATCACAACCAACTGGTGCCTCCCACACCCAACCCGGCCTCCTATCTAGAAGGATCCCATGATCAATGGTATCAAAAACTGCTGAGTGGCCGTAGAGAATCAACAGGGTCACACTACCCCTGTCTCTCTCTTGGCAAAGGGCAACCAAGGCAGTTTCCATTCTAAAACAAGGCCTGTTGCTTGATTGAAATGGATCTAAATGATCAGTTTCCTCCAAAAGTGTCTGGACTTTATCAGCCACCACTCACTTGAGCATCTTCCCCAGGAAGGAGATATTGGCCACAGGTCTATAGTTGTTAACATTCTCTGGTTCCAGACTAGGTGGATGGATAATAACTTATTTCAGTGGAGCTGGGACCATTCACTCTCTCAATGAGTCATTTTCAATCGACCCAGCTGGAGATCCCTTCCCTGCAAGATTTAATAAACCATGGAGGGATTATTAAATACAATAATACAAGTGGTTGTATTATTGCAATACAAGTGGTTGGCCGAATCTGACCAAACACTTTGACCACATCCTTGGATTCCAATAACTGAAACTCATCCAATAAAACCGGACTAGATGGTATTCGAGACACCTCCAGCAATGATACTGCATCAATGACAGAGTCTAATCTGGATGAATGTGAGCAACTTTGCCCCAAATGTGTTGGGCAAACTCATCACAGCATGCTACCAAGGATCCAAACACATCTTCCCCTGGGCCTGATTTGATAAAACTTGTATTACACAGAAAAGCTCCACTGGACAACACTGAGAGGATGCAATGGTGGAATAAATGTTTCTTCTCCTCCTTCACTGCCACAGAGTAGGCTCAATAATGAGTTCCAACCTATGTTCTGTTGGATTCGCCCTGAATTTTTCTCCGCTTGCATTTCAGCCATCTACACACTGGCTTCATCATCCTCAGCTCAGATGTATACCAAGTTTATGAGATGGACACCACTGATCTGTGCTCATTGCAGTCACTGACACATGCTATTCACTGTATGAACATGCAGCCTAGGCCAAGACATCAACATGGATTGAAAAGCCACCCAATTTTAAGTTGAATTCTCTGGTTCTAACCTAGCCATATGGTGGCCAGAAGACACAGTACAGAGCTTCCAATTTATAATTATATAAAATTTACCTTACCCAGGTAACACAAAATCTGGGCACTGGTTCCCTTTAAATCTCTGATACAATATAATTAGGCTATGATATACAAATATTGTGTGCTTGTGCATGTGAAGTTATGTCTTGAGAAGCAGGCATTTAAATAAAACAAATGCACAGATGCTTCCAAGGATATTTTACCATCCCCTTTCTGTCCTACAGCCATAACATTGTTGCCTATTTGTTATTACTCCTTAATATATGATTCCTATATGGACCATTTTTCTTTCATTTCCATATTCCAGAAAAACCATTTTACTATTTATGTGGTCAAATCAGTACTAATATGATTTGATGGCTCATAAATAGTAATATGACTTTTTATGTTGTCTACTGCTTATGTAGAGGGCTGTGTGTGTGTGTGTGTGTGTGTGTTCTGTTATGAAACCTTATATTACAATCTTGTATTAAACTCTGATAATTTTCAGGAGTCGTCACTGTAATATATGGGTGGAAGACTGCTACTGGGATGCTGTTGTCAGCCAAAAACCTTGCTTTCAAATGTGTGTCCATAGCATCAGGTAGCATAAATCAAAACGGGTTTCTAGCCAGCCATATATCTTTTCTCGGACTTTAAATATTTTTATAATCACGGGTGTAATATGGGACACTGGGGACATTTTATAACTAACACTGGAATCAACTTAACACCAGAAAAAGAAAAATCTATACATTATACTCCTAAGGTAGAAAATTCATTTTCTTTTAACACTAACCTACTGTTTCTTTCAATATGATGACCATCCTAAACTATTTTAGATTGATATGTTTTTCACGCAGAAAACAATTAATCCATAGCACAGTAATGAGCATTTCAAAAATTACTATCCTTTAGGCACACATGCAAAAAAAACGTGTTTCATGATCAGACCTAGTATGCATATGCGTTCTTTCACCAAAATATAGTCCTAGTCATGTTATCTGCATGAGAATATCAATGATGATAAATAAAATAAATGTTAAAGCTATCTGTAAACAATTCAGGAGCCAAAAAGGTGGAAGGGCAAAGCACGAGACTGCAGCCCGTGGTGGATTAACGCATAGGCAAAGTAGGCACTTGCCTACAGGAGCAAATGTTGAGTATCAGCAAATTTGCCTATGCATTAATCCGCCACTTGCACTTGAGGGGCAGGGGAAGTTAGTTGAATCTACTTTGAAAACATTTAAAACCGCCACTGTGCAAAGGCGGTAAGAGCTCCTAGTGGGCCCGCCTGCCTCCCAAATCATGACAGGTCATCAGGCTGTCTTCATGCGTGCATGTGGTGGGATGGCGGCAGAGATGGAGGTGAGAGCTCCTCCCACAGGTGCACCTACCTCCCAAATGACAGGTCACATTCTGGGGCCTCTGCACACACGCACGCGAGGCATGAAATGGACTGAAAACGTTTTAAAAGTAGATTTAACCCCCCCCCAAGCCCTTTACTTGTATAGGGGAACCCTTGCTGGGGCTGCAAATCTATGGTCCCCTATGCGCAGCAAATAGCTTAATCCGCCTCAGACTGCAGCTACCAGGGGTAGTGATGACACCCTTCCTGAAAACTAAAAGGGGGATTGAAGCATCTCTCCACAACCCCAGTGGCACACAAGCTTCTCTCATGTTGTCAGGGAATATCCACAGCAGCAGAAAACAGCATGCAGGTGCTAGCTCTGGGCCAGCAGGAGACAGAAAGTGTGCACTGACAGAGGAAAAGCAAGCACAGCTACCTTCTTATACACCAAAACAAGGGAGTCCTGGACAGAACAACTTGGGATAGATGCTCATCACTACCACACGCCAAGAGGTCTTTGGACTGAGATGCTGGCTTCCTCAAGGTTCTCTCTCTTTTACCCATTCCCAGGAAACACTAGATGGAACAACTCTGGTGAAGCTCTCTCATGAGAGTCCTTGCACCACAGTGCAGACCTCACCATGGTCTTCCCACCAGCTAGTTTTGGCCCACCCCATATTTCTTCTTATGGTCACTTCAGAAGCAAGAAGAGGCTGATACTTTTCTTCTGTTCTAAAGCACCTGAAGGGAGGGGGACACTCTCTCCCAGTCACTCTTTCCCTACAGTGATAACTGTGGGGACAAAGAAAGGATTGAGCCCTCCCTTTTATCTCCAAAGCAACTGGGGAAATACTGAACTCAGCAGAAGTTCTCTCTGAACCCAATCTCTCAGTACTCAATGATAAATTTGTTTCAGAGGAAAGGATTTTAATGATGATGATGATGATGATGATGATTAATATCACCACAGGTGATCTTGTGTTTTATTTATTGATTTGTATGCACTGATCATGGATCATAAGTACTCTCCATGCTCACATGAAGCTACCCTGCCAGGAGGTTCTTCTGATTCTTCCAGTTGGCTCACTGAACACTCCTAACGGGTGGCCAAGTGAGCTGCCAAAGGGTGGAACTTGATGTAAACTGCCTGTAAATCCTGGGACAGGAATGATGGGTCCACGCAAACATCAAGAATAGCAGATAGAAGAAAATTAAAGTTAATATTGCCACTATGGGGGCGATCAAACATGTATTGAGCTCAAGGGTTTTAATTTCCTTAAACCCGTTAAGTTCTTGCATTGCTCAGATTGCTCATAGTTTGCTCAAAACAGCATGGGTTTTTTGCATTCTCAAATTATGGTTTGTATTGCTGTGGATGCCCAAATGGATATAATAGGCTTGTTCACACAACTACCTGCAAGGCAGAAGAAGGGCTCAGCCTGTGTAGGAGAGCTGGGCATGCTCCTGGTTTTCAGTCGTGTGCTTGCAAACATTATCAGGGTGACAATCATGTGCGAGGCAGGAGCTAGGTAGGATGAGCAGGTTGTCAGCTTTTTACCAAGGTAGGAGGAAAATCCATCCTACCCGGCTGCTGCCCCACACACAATCACTTCCGACCTTAATGTTTGCAAGAACACAGCCAAAAATCAGGAGTGTGCCCAGCTCTCCGGCCCAGGCTAGGTGTTTCTCCTATCCTGCTGACAGTTATATGAACAAGTCTAGTACATCCAACACCTAACACCATGCGACCTTGCGCTGCTTTGGGCAGAGGAAATGTTGCTGTTTTGGATCTCGAATGTGAACAGCAGCTGCAGGATGGGGGGAAATACTGTAGGCTGAAATGATAAATTGATAACCCCTATTCCCCATGATTATGAGCCAAGTTAAAGTTCATAACAAACATGTAGCTGCCACCAAAAAGTTGAAGATTTGTATCTAATATCCCTCTCACATGCTCCATAATATATAGTAGAATTCAACTCATATTTTTCACAATATTTAATATTTGCCTGCCCTTGATTACAGCAGCTAATGATATACAGCTGAGACACATAACATCATGTCAGAACTGAAATGCTTCACATTTCTATGAGCAGATAAATGATATAAAATACCTATGGTGAAATTCGGAAGCTCCTGTTAATCATGCAAGGGGAAAAAACAGCTAAATAATACCAAACTTAACAGAACATTAAGAGGTGGACAGATCCTAAGCAGGCTTCCTCATAGCATTTTTAGCTATTGTCTTCACTAGGAATAAAGGCTGCTCTCTAGCATTAGTAATAACAGTTGTAGGTTTCAATGACTTATTCTGTCCTGCTCTCCTTATATTTATTAATGATTTATTTGACTGAAAATATTTATCCCCTGTTCTTTAGGACAAGTCATGCCAGGCATCTAACAATAAGGTCGTCCACATGCCCCTGTATGGAGGGGTGGAGCAGGCTGGGGAGAAGGCAGGATCACTCTTACTCCCCACACACACATTCTCTTCACTTCCTTGGGCTGTGTGGCTCATGTGCCCACACAAGCGGTGCTGCCAGGAGCCATGCCACCATCTGGAGGCTGGGGAAATGAAGCTCAGTTGAAGTGAAGCTTCCAGAAATCCCTCAAAGCACTGCATGAGGAGCACAGTGTATTGGGGGATTTCAGCGCTGCCGGGCACTCTAGGCGCCCAGCTCTGGGTCTGCTCAGGCTGCAGGCAGCCCGAGCAGACACACAACCAGGATCTGAGGTGTAAGTGTGGGCTCGCATCTCTCTACCCCGGTAATAGACGGGGGGGGGGGGTAACTCAGCTACTCAGTGGGGCAGTGCCAGGATTGGGCCCAATCCCGGCACTCTACATGAACAGCCCTACCCGGATAGGGCTATGCAAGCCCAGGTAAGGGATGCTTATATGAACAGCCTCAATGTTCAACATGCAGAGCAGTCTACCAGTAGCATGGCTAGAAGATGCATCCCCACTCAGGGGGAAGCTCAGGGACCCTGTATGCAACAGGTGGGAGAAAATTTGGACAATTGGCTCTTCCCTGTGTCACCTGAAAATCTGTCTCTGAGGGCTACGTGGCCGAAACCAGGGCAAATAATGAAAATTCACTCCCCGTGCATCACATCCGAAGCTGCAGGGCCAGAGTGGTAGTAAGGGAGCTCTCTGTTGCGTGGCTACAACTTCCAGGTGCCCTACTGGTAGGTTGTTCTGGATGTCAGCCAGTAATCAGATAAAAACAACCACCACATAAAACAAGGAAGTTCCTTTTAGACTGCTTCAAAACCCTACCAGGAATATGTACCCCTTATTTGCTCTGAGGCTAGCACTTAAAGGGCAGTTAAAATGTTCAGGAGCAGGTAATTTGATGTAATAAAATGCAAGGGAATTCCCTCCAAATATGGGGCATTAGCAATGAGGCCCTGAGTTTTGTCAAGGCTCTGCAATTCATCATTGCCTTTCAACAAGGCTAATGTCAGGTCCTATACAGTATTCCTTATTTTTCAAAAAGCCATTTCCTAAGGTCCAGATGATGTTATAAGTGGAATAACATGACTCAAACTAGTTGTGCCAGATGTGATGTCCCCTGTTACAGCCTCAAATAGACTGCGAATGAAGAATGCATGCTCCATTAATTTCCACTGGAGTGAAGAATGCATTACTTCTTTGCCATTCCCTCAGTATTTCTTAAGAAATCCTCTCATACCCCCAGCTTTGTTTGCTTTTGTCCAGGAAGTCCGGTATTAAGGATGGCTTCAGTATTTGCATTCTCTCTGTCTCTCTCTCTCCACACACACTCACTCACACACACACACACACATATCAAGCAAGTACTTGGAATGTCCTGTTAAGTTTGGTATTATGTAGCTGTTTTTCTCCTTTGGGTTATTAAACCCACAGCTTTTTAGCAAATATACAGAACAGGTTTGATTCATAAATCTACCTCTGTAATTGCTTTTAAAACGCTGGAACCACTTTCAGATGCTGTCATCCATTTCTTAGGTGGTGTGGCCTCCTTTTTTAGTACCACCAGTAAATCAAAATTCACACAACAGCTCCCCCTCAGCAAAAGACATTTGTACAGAGTGAAATGGTTTTGCGTGTGGTCTTCCTAACAGTATTTCTGGCAGATTAAAACAAAAAGTCTGTAAATGACTGGAAATACTGCTCAAGGTGTTAGAAGTTTCCCAGATGCAATTCCACCACATGTTTTCTCTAGGGAAAGTTCTAGGGAGGCTGGGGAGTTTCCTCCTGAGTAAAGAATGTGGGAGTAAGTAACAACTGCAGTCATTACCAATAGGATGATACATGACCTTGCATCTCTCTCTCCAGAAATTGCCACAGAAATTGCCACAGTGATCATTGTGGCTATCTCCAAGAGTACTTTCACAGCAATTGAAAGTAGCTCTTTCATAGCAATTGTGGCTTGCTGTGCCTATACCAATATTACAGACAGCAGTCCAGGAGAAGACTTGCATCCCTAAAACACTTAAGGATCCATTCTGGGGAGACCTGAATGCTAAGCTCCGACACCTCACACATTACCTATGTGTTTAGGAATTTTTTATCTACCCTTCACATTTTGTGTTTCCTGGGGGAGCCACAGTTTAATAGTTGTTGCATAAAGTTGCTCAAATTGTTGTTGTCAGAGATCCAGGGACAGCTCTGAATGGCCCAACTAAAAAGTCACATAGAACTGCTCAAGGAGGACTTGTAATTAGGTATGGGAAAGAATTTCAGAAATCTGGAGTTTAGAAAAAAATTTCCCAGGTCAGAATTGCTCTAGCACTAAAAACCCAAACCCACTCCAAATTTCACTTTGGTTCATAATGTTCTTTCATAGCCAGTTTCCCTGCTCATCTACCCTCCTTGCTCACATTTTCACAAACACATCATGATGCAAGACAGTAGAGAGGACTAAACACTTTTAAAGTAAAGCCAAAGGGTCTTTTAATGTCCCTGCAGGCATGAACTCTGGGAAGTGTAGTTTTGTTAATACCTCTTTACTCATTGATCAGGATGAATAAGAAACAACAGTTCCAAGAGCTAAGCTGAAAGCTGTTTCTTCACTCTTTAAAGAAAACTTCTGAGCCTGTATTGCTCAGATCAGAGATCTTGTATTGCTTACTCTGAAAGTTTAGGGTTTTTCTTCTAAAAAAATATTTATTTTGACCCACCACCTCCTCTGCCTCCTCCTCTCTAAACCAATTTGAGAATATTTTTGATTAAAAGTGGCCTATAAATATTACCAAAGATTTCCCAAAGTTCTCATTGACACTGGGAGATCTGAGGATACTCAAAAGCCTCCATTACAGAGTTAAAAACTTCATGGGAATAATCAAAAGCCCCATCAGCTGCCATTCCATCCAACAACTTGTAAACTTTTGGTAAGAGGTAAAGGGAAATTTTACTGAAAAATTAGAGGGATGAAGGGCTTGGGCCCTTTTTAGCACTGAGGAATTCTCAGGAAGCCCGAGCTTTTCCCAATAACTCTCCAGAGAGACACATAAAGAGCCCCCATCGCTTTACGTTTAATATTCACAAGTGAGTTTAGGATATCCACAGTCAACCTGTAGCACAGGTGCCACACAACACAAGCAGTGGGTAGATATGAGCAGAAGTCCCTATTGGCCTGAGTAGGGCAAAGAATCAGGCCCACACGGCCGTCTGCCTCTTCTGTGCAGATTAGCAGCAAAAATAACATCAAGGCACAGGAGATTCTAGAATAGTACACATTTGTAGCACTCATACTTTAGACTTCTCCTGTGACATACCATATTTCTGCAAACATAACCTGCACACGAGTATAACCTGCAGTTCATTGTCAGTTATGTTAAAAAAAAACACAACCCTTGTATTACCCACACTCTTTGCATTTGCTTTGTATTATCCACTCCTCCAGAATAAGTACAGATAGCAGCTGATCTGTGGTTATTTATTTATTTATTTATTTATTTATTTATTTATTTATTTATTTTAAAAAATCCTTGTATAGCCTGCATCCACTTAATTTATTCTATGTAGTAATACAGAGGTTCTCAAACTTGGTTTCCCAGATATGGTTGGACTACAACTCCTATGCCTTTGGGCACTGTGTCAGAGGATGATGGGAGCTGTAGTCCAACAATATCTGGGGTCCTAAGTTTGAGAACCTCTGCAGTAATATTTTTCCATATCCATTCAGGATGAAGGATAGATAAATTTGGAGGATCGCCCTTTGATGTCATAGAGGTTGCTACAGTCAATGTGGATATTTTCAAACTTATTATAGGCACAATATTCAGTATTAATCTTGTGCATTAATCCTGAAACAGATAAAATTGAACATATTAGCCACATTCAATTCAATTTTCAGTTGTTACTAATGTCTGTGAGGCTCGGATGAGCCTAACAAAGGGGTGGGTGATTTTCTTGTACCGTGACAGATGGGTGGGCTTTTTTGTTTTATTTAACAAAATGAATGGGGGTAACAAAAATAGAGAGATTTGTCCACAATGAATCAGCTTTTAAATGAATGAATAACTAAATGAATGAAGCAATTCATTAAGAAAATATGAATGGAAACCTGGCATTAAGAAAACCTCTTGCACACCTCTACTATACAATGAATGTACACAATTACATCTCTCTGAAACAGCTTCATTATGATTAAAGGTTCTGATATTGTAGAGTTTGTTAATCTACTGCACAAACTCTTCACTGGTTAGTCTTCACTTTACAAGAAAGATTAAATGTCAGCAATAGAACTGAACTAATCTCAAGTACCTATAATGTCATGACAATTACAAATGCCACTTCAGCACATTTGCTAGCATATAAACAGTCCATTTTTAGAAATTCATAAACACAGTCTCACATACAATATCCTCAAGTTTAATATATTATTTTACTAACTAATTCACAATGGGCTATAAATTGACATTCCCATTCATAGTGAAAATACAGCTAGGTTCAACAACATGTTCATTATGTTTTGTTGAACACAGTTTTGTTTTCTCTATAGAGGATCCATGCTTGATAATCCACCACTATACCTGCAGCTTTAGCTTCTAAACTGTATGCAGGTTTGGGCAACTGAACAAGTTGTTCATGAATATTATATCATTTACCTTCCTGGAGGCTTTTATGAGTGAAATGATTAAGTATCTATCAAATATGGTTTAAATATAAGTTTTTGATTTAAATACATATTTTGTTTGAGTAAGTATATGGTTTAAATATAACATGGTTTAAATCTGCAAGTCTAGAACTTGTAACACTACCAACTGAATGAATGGCAATTTTCAAGTTCCTGGAATACCAAAGCCAGTTTGAACAATACCTTACCAGCCCATGTGATTACAAAGGGGTTGTGCCAAGCGTGCACCCATTGGGATGTCTTCTGTGGACATCCTGATGCCTTCCTGGCATGTCCCATTACCGTGTACATTACAAACTGCATTATCTAGACATCACCTAATATTGGGGTAGTTGTACAAGGCTGAAGTATCTCTCTCAACTTGAGAGTCTAAATTCAGCTCCATTTCTTTAAGAGCCATTTTGGACCATTCTTCCTCAGCCCATACAATTAAGAGAGAGACACACTGTGCATGCCCACCATGTCATCTTTTGCAGAAATCCTGCCACTCTCCCGGCACATCCCTTTCCCACATAGGTGGTGATTTTCACCTGAATAGCAGCTCTACATATGACCCAAATACAAGTAAGCAAGTGTAGAGCAGCTATTCAAACCAACAGCCCTCCCATGCAATAAAGGGATGTGCAAGGATTGCATCAGGACTTTTATGGAAGATATCCTGATAGGTGCATTCTCAGAGCGACCCTTTTCTAACCCTGTGGGCTGCTAAGGTATCATCCAAACTGGTCCAAAGTTATTATTAGAATTTTTAATCTGAAATTTTACTATCCTGGATCTAGATTTGGGATTATTTTCACATGCCTTTATCTCAAGAAACACTATGCTAACTGTCTGAAGGTCACTCTCTTCTATACATGACACCAGTGTGGAATCTGTTTACATGGTAAGCAGCTTCAAAGTAAAACAGAAAATGAGGTGGGGGGGAAGGTTCTGGTTCTCTAGAGGTTCTGTTCTGGGTTTGGGGTAACTTTACTTATTTGCAACTTCAATAAGCCCAAGACTGACAGAGATTAAAGAGTGTCATTTTAGCAGAATTTATGCCAGAAACAAGCCTTGACGCATGTCCTTCAAATCACTTCTTTCAAGATGGACATGAACATTCCTTATGAAGAACCAACAAAAGACATCAAGTTACTGAACAGCAAGGTTTGACTGATTCCTGTGGCTTTACACCAAGCTTTGAAATGAGCTAGAAAATTTGGTCCAGTTCCTCACTTTGAAGGAAAATTGATTTACAATAGACATGGGCATTTATACCAGCTGAGGACTTGTACAACATGTTTAATATTACATCAGTGCAATGAAACTGTTTATTCAGCAGGTCTCTTAAATCAGCCAAAATGAGCAAGTTCAGTTGATGCAGGTAGAATAGAGAAGTACGTTCCCTTTCTGCTTGCAATCCAAGACTTGATTACAACTTCATGAAATAAAGCATAATCCTAAACATTATCCTGCTTGGAGAGTATTTATATTTAATATATTGTATATAATATGTTTAATAATGAAATACATAAATATTTCTGGAAATTAATCTAATGGGTGAGATTAATTGCCACTCAGAACTTCACAACTGGGTGGCAAATATCTGAGCATAAACATGGTACAAATATACATTACCATATAAATTACATATTTGCATTTTCTGGACATCTTCAAATATTGGGACAGCTGCAGACACAAGGCTGACATATTTCTCAAATGGACGGTCTAGATTTTAGGCTCTATTTCTTTACGAGCTTGTTCAAAAGATCCTTTGCCAGCCCAAGCAAGTAAAAGTGGGGTGTGCAAAGTGTGCACCCACCTGTAATAATCAAAGCGAGGGGGGGTACAAAATCCTTTCTCTAGCTGTGCGGAATCCCAGGTAAACTGCCATCATCCATTTTTTAATATGGACAGATTCACCCTTCCAAGGGAATATTCTGAGACAGTAAAGTGGAAAACCTCTCCCTACAAGAAAGGCTTGAGCAGTCTTATGTTTTCAAGAATGTGTGACTAGGGCAGGACCCAATAAGGAGTAACACTCTTTAACGACAAGATTCTATCAATAACTGGATGATAAGGAAAGCTATAGAGGCATCAATAATTGCTGTTCCCATTCAAGTAAAACCCTTCCCCAGGAATTACAAGAACCATGCAGTCAGATCCAAGTAATTAAACGAAAATAAATTCCCTGACCTGTCTAGCTAAACTGGTTCCTAGCCTTCCTACTTACTTCCAGATAAGGGACTTCCAGTTGATTCCCAGCCCAAGGCTGTTAGTCTCCCCTTTCCTTACAGCAGCTGCTGATCAGACCTCACTCAGAGGCCTCCAGGGAAGAATTAAACTCTAACACACACCTCCCCAACTCCTCTATAGGCTGTTGTCCAGTAAACCCTGCCCCTCACTCTGGATTTAGCATAGGAATTAGATTCTCCTGGGCTTTCTTGCTTATTTGGAGAAGCCCACCTCCGATACAGTTACTCAAATTGAGACCTAGTCCTCCCTCAAGCCTAACTATCACTATACTAAGGCGTCCCACCATCAGTCATTGCCCCCAAGTTGTGGAATTCTCTTTTCTAGAGGCTTGTCTATTGGCCTTTTTGAATTCCAAGATGCATTTGAAAATAGAGCTGCTCAGCTGCCTAGGTGTTGTTGTTTGTATAGGGCACTGCTTTGCTGTATCTATTTATTAATAAGTTTTGGTATTATTTTTACTTAAGCCACCTTAGGTACCATTGTGATAGAAAAATAGGATAAAAGAAATGCTATCAATAAATAAGTAAATAAGTGTTGTTCTGTTACTTTGTATTCTATTTTGGTATACTTTCCAAATTTTACTTGTATATAATAAATGCAGCAATTGCTTTGATTAGTTTAGGGATTGAAAAATTACTGCCAAAGCATGAGGACTTCTGTCAAATGATTTCTAGTCTGGTAGTATAATCCTTCATTCTTCTTTTATTATCCTATTTATAATCTTCTACTAACCTTTATGTAACCATTTTCCCCCAGCACTTACTCAAATAGGGAACCTGAACTTAAATCCTTCCCTGGGGCCTAGCAAAGATTTAGGTGGCCCTGGCTGTAGATCTGCCCTTCCTACCAAAAATGCATGTGGATTTATCCTAGTCCAGAAATAATCTTCCCTGTTCAAACATATTCAGAGTGCCACCGACACATTTAAAAAAGTCTTCCTTCCTGTTTCTGAACAGGTCCATAAACTTGTCACCACGAAACAAATCTGTTTTTCTCAGTGGACCCATATGGATAAAACTTAATACTACAGAAGAAAGTTAAATATCGGTTACAAAACTGCCCACCCATCACAGCATAATAAAATAGCTAAGTATATTATTTCATAAATCCAGGGCCCTCATAGGGACTTGAAGGTCATCCTGTACAATCTCTACCTCTAAAGTGAAGATAATCCAAGCATTAAGCTACATGCTGTGGTCTGTGATTAATGCATATATAGATAATTAGGAAGACATTAAGACTCCATTGAAGATTAGCCCATGTCACCAAAACATAATGTACCTTTAAGTAGAAAAGAGAAGTAAACAAGATGCAACATATCAACAATACCTAAAGGAAGGTAATAGTTCCTTGTTTTCACCAGATTGAATCCAAAACAATAACTTTAAATATGCTTGTTCAGGACTGGATTAATTCCGGTGTTACTGGTAGAAACAGTTAATCATCCCTACCAGCCCTACCAGTCCTGAGTGGAGCTGCTCATGTGAAGTGCTGGAATTGTGGTTGATCTTGGTGCTGCCTCTCTGGCTAGCCTAGGAATCTCCCCTGGGCTTTTACCTGGGTACAAGTGTGCGAAGGTGCCCTTGTACCCAGGTCTCCAGTTGTGTGTCTGCTCACAAGAAGACACACAAGAAGAAGACACAAAGTCAGGTGCCTAGAGCACCCTGCTGGCAGGTATCCCTAAATGCACTGTGCTTCTTGCGTGGTGCATTTAGGGATATGTAATTATCATATAGGCTGTGTTATGCTGGCCTCCAGAATGCTGCGCTGCCGGGAGCAGTGCAGCTCATGTGGGTGCGTGACTCCCACTGTGAGCCTCCACAAGGATTCAGATCGCCTGGCTGGGGTGGGGGGAGATAAGATCAGTATTGTCTCCCCCCTATGCTCTCCCTGCCCAGCTAAAAAGGTTGTGAGAATGACCTTTTAGAATCACAGAAGGGGACTGTAGGCCATTGTCCAACCTGCTGTCAAGGGCAGTTGCTCCCCTCATTCCTTCCTCAGTCTTCTGAGAGAGGAAGGTGTCAACAAGGCATGTCAAGAATGTGTTGGATTTGATGCTTAAGAGAATATGGCTCCCAACAAACTTCAAGGACCTCCCAATACTACTTATTCTTTATTCCTGGAAACATCTGTAATTTGTTTCAAGAAAGCATCATCCACATCCTCTTCTTGGTATGGCGGTCTGTAGTAGAATCCAACAGCAATGTTGTTTTTACTTCCTTCTCGATATAGTTTTACTCCTTAACTGTCTAAGGTAATCAGTCTAATGAATTTGTCTATAATCTATCCGCACATCACAGCCAAGCTGCATTAAAGAAGCATGGAACAGATCTGAAAATTCTAAACACTCTTTTAACTAGAAGAGTGTTTAGATCAACACAGAAACTGGCATATTTGACATTTTCCTAGAGCCATCCAGTATGCTGGCATGTCCCTGAAAACACTGGAATGCTGATATGCCCTAAGTGCACATTTTGGGACATAAAATGTTTATCTGCTGTACTAATTATAGCACATACATCTAAAAACTGAGCTGGGTAGAGATCTTGCACAGACAACAATGAAACAGAATTATGCACAAAGTTTTATGTGTTTTTCAAAATCATCAGTACTGCCCTGTTTTAGGACTGAAAATGATGCTATATACTTCAGTTGTGAAGCACATCAAGCTATATACCCTTTCATCCACATACAATTAGACTCAATACTGTAGTTTGGTTTTTTTTTAAAAAATCCTATTACCAGAGTTATGAAATGAAATGAAGGAAAGAAATCTTGACACTTTTCTGTGTACTATTTCATTCATGCTTGGAGCTTCCATTAGTGCTTATGGTCATTTTCAATAATTATCTTCACAGTTCTTAATAAGAAACAAATAATATATTTTTTAAAAAAATCATCCCACCCAATTCTGTTTTCAACCATCATGAAGGATGAAGTAGTGAAAGTTTGGAGTGAAACGTTTGAGTTGGGTCACTGGAAGGCACACAATAAAACTCATGCAAAATAATAATGATCTCATGTAAAATTATTCTCTATGAAGAATGACAGCTTAATCATAGCTATATTATTGCAAGTTTATTATTGCATAGATTATTATCGCATAGTTATATTATGATAGCATTTTCATATATCTTTTACACGAAAGTCTTAAAAAATTATCCATGTCACATTACTACTAACAAATCCAGGTTAATTTGTCTTCCCCTGTAGCACAAGGTTTGGTTTGCTTGCTCTGGTCATCAGGAATTAGTTGTTCATGAAACTACTTTTTCTAGTTCACTGGCCTTTGCTTGTGGCCTTTGAGGCACTTTCCCCTCTGTGATTTCTCACTACAAGCTTCTGTTTTAGATTCAATAAAAGCTCATTCTGAAAGTACAATAATGTTTGCCTTTCCAGTATTCATTTGGGCTGTCAACCAACCCAAGAGTATTTCTTAAATTAATTAATGGTTTTACTTTTAACTGATTAATGAATTCGTTAACTGGTTAAAATGAGTATTACTGATTTTACAACGGATCATGTTTTAAAGAAATGTAATAGACATAATAAGCAACTGTTGGGAAAATAAAATCTCAACCCCATAATTTGTTTACAACAATGCCATCAGTACTGACCTCCCTGCTATAGACAACAGCTTTTTAAAAAAAACATAATTAATCTGCAATTCATCATACTCAAAGATGTGAGATGGAAATTTATTCCATATTTTATTTTTCTATTTCTAAAATTTCTTCTTGGCTACAGTGAGTGGAAATTAATATGGTGGAGAGTTGTTGGGTGTTTTTTTTAACTGTATAAATGAGTATAATAATATGCCAAAACAGAGCACAATCTGCTTAGAACATCCAGAAAAGTTGCATGTTTTAATATCTCTAGCCTAAATATATTCACCCCAATATGAGAATGATCATCTTTCTGACTGTGGTCCACCTATGGCAGTGTTCTTCATTGCAAGGCTTGATTTGGGAACCAATGGCGGTACCCACAATCGCTAAGTGTGGCTCCCTGATTAATAGTTAGGCCAGCACAACGTTTCAGCTAAAATGGAATACTCCACATAGTCACTTACCTACTAAGGGCACAATGGGGTGCCTTTAAGGGAAACTGAACCTCCTAGAGCCCAAGTGCCATGTTGAAAGTCACACATGGAGTGCTGGGAAATGTAGCCCTTTCTCCATAGAGCTCCAAAGGAAGCACTGGGAAAGACTATGCTTCCAGGTGCTCTACTTATGCCTCCCAAGGTGGAGCTCAACAGGGCTCTGACAGTGGGAAAAGGACATCACTGTTTAGGAGTTAGCATGGTGAGAAATGGCTCTCACATTGAGTGTTTTTGACCAAAGTGCCCCCACTTGAAAAACATTGAGCCGGGTCTCACGATCAGTGAGACCCATTTTGGGAAGCTCAGCGGGGAGAGCGGGCTAAGCCCGCTCTCCCTGCAGACAATCAGAGCGGGAGCCCTGGGTGGCCGGCTCTACCCGCTGAGCTTCCCAAACCAACGGCCGCCCAAACCAACGGCCCAAACCAACGGCCGCCCACACAATTGCCGGCTCCATGATGGAGCCGCAGGGGGCTGGGGAGTTCGGGGGCCACGCTGCCCCCAGAAGCACCAGTATGCCCTGAGCGAGTGCGCAGGACATACTGGGGAGACCCCCTGAGCTGGGAGGCTACTTTTGAGCCTCCCGCCGGGGGTCTACTCATGAGTCACCATGATTTTTAAAAAGGGTTTCTGCAAACCCGGTTTAAGGGGCGAGCTACTTGAGCGGGTTACCCACTCAAGAACCACTGGGCTCGCAGTCGAACCCAGTGGTTCTCATGATTGTAGAAAATTGGGCTAGCGGAGGCTAGCCCGATTTTCTACAGTCATGTGAATAGCCCCAGTGGCAATCACTGACTTATAGCAAAAGGTCCTACAAAGATAAGAAAATATGCAGAGGCATCCCATGCGTGCCCAGAGATTCATAACAGATCAAGTCAAACTGATGCTTGCCACTATAAAAACACCCATCTTCATTAGACATTTTCTGAAGAAGACATTGGATCCCTCAGAGTTAAGCAACTGTGTCCAACCTTCCATGGCTGGGCAAGGTAAATGAGAGGGTGGTGGCCTCCCAGCTCCAGGCAGTTTTGGAGGAAACTGATTATCTAGAACCATTTCAAACTGGCTTTCAGGCGGGTTATGGAGTGGAGACTGCTTTGGTCGGCCTGATGGATGATCTCCAACTAGGAATTGACAGAGGAAGTGTGATTCTGTTGGTCTGTTTGGATCTCTCAGTGGCTTTTGATACTATCAACCATAGTATCCTTCTGGAGCATCTGAGGGGGTTGGAGGTGGGAGGCACTCCTTTGCAGTGGCTCCACTCCTACCTCTCGGGCAGATTCCAAATGGTGTCCCTTGGAGACTGTCATTCTTCAAAATCTGATTTTTTATATGGTGGGCCCCAGGGCTCCATACTGTTTCCAATGCTTTTTAACATCTACACGAAACTGCTGGGAAAGTTCATTAGGGGATTTTGTGCAGGGTGTTAGCAATATGCCAATGACACCTATTTATTTCTCCATGTCGTCATTATTAGGAAAAGGCATAAGTCCCCTATATCCCTGCCTGGAGATGATGATTGGTTGGATGAGGGATAACAAACTGAGAATGAATCCAGATAAGACAGAGGTACTTAGTGTTTGGGGTAGGAACTCGGGAGATCATTTTGATCTGCTCGATCTGGGTCACACTTCCCCAGAAGAAACAGGTACATGGTCTGAGAGTGCTTCTCGATCTGAACCTGGATCCTTGGTGTCCCAGGTTGAGGCAGCGGCCAGAAATAGCTTCTATCAGCTTCGGTTGATACACCTGCTGTGTCTGTTTCTTGAGATAAACAACCTCAGAACAGTGGTACATATGCTGGTAACCTCCAGATTTGACTACTGCATTGCGCTCTATGTGGAGCTGCCTTAGTACATAGTCCAGAAAGTGCAGCCAGGTTGGTCTCTGGGTCATCTTGGAGAGACCATGTTACTCCTGTGCCGAAGGTCTATCAATGGCTACTAGTCTGAGGGCATTGACAGTTCTATCAATGGCTACTAGTATGAGAGCTATAGTCCACCTCCAGGCTCAGAGGCAAGAAGCCTCTAAATACCAATTGCAGGGGAGTAACAGCAGGAGAGAGGACATGCCCTCAGCTCTTGCCTGTGGGCTTCCCAGAGGCATCTGGTGGGCCACTGTATGAAACAAGATACAGGACTAGATAGGCCTTGGGCCTGATCCAGCAGTACCATTTTGTATTATTTTAAAGGGCTGCATTGGCTCCAAATAAGTTTCCGGGCAAAATACAAGGTGCTGGTTATAACCTATAAAGCCCTAAACAGCTTGTTGTTGTTGTGCCATCAAGTTGTTGTTGACTCCTTGCGACCACAGAACCATGTGGTTTTCTTTGGTAGAATACAGGAGGGGTTTACCATTGCCATCTCCCAAGCAGAATGAGATGCCTTTCAGCATCTTCCCGATATAGGTGTTTCCCATAGTCTGGGAAACATACCAGCAGGGATTTGAACCAGCAACCTCTTGCTCCCTAGGCAAGTTACTTCCCCGCTGTGCCATTAGGTGGCTAGGCCCTGGGTATTTAAAAGAATATGGTGAGTCTCACTATCAGTGAGACTCACCGGGAAGAGGTTTGCGGGGAGAGCGGGCTTAGCCCGCTCTCCCCAAAGATGAGCAGGCAGGAAGCCCTGGGTGGCCGGATCGGCCACCCACATGACTGCCGGTTCCATTATGCAGCCGGCGGAGGCTGTGGGGATCGGGGGCCACATGGCCCCCGGAAGTTCCAGGATGCCCCGTATGGGGCATCCTGGAGAGACCTCCGAGCCCGGGAGGCTGCTTGCAGCCTCCTGGCTGGGGGTCTCCTCATGCGCTGCAGCAACACACAACTAAAAACTCAGGTTAGCGGAACACTCACTCCCCTAACCTGGGTTAAGGGGAGTGGGGATTAGCGGGGTTTGCTGCCAGGAGACGCATGGCTCCCGTTGCAGCACACGACCGTCAAAGAGCGGGCTAGACTCCCTTAGCCCACTTTTTGGCGGCCGTGAGAATCGCCTCAATATCTTCTTCGCCTGTAGCCCCACCACCCATTGAGATCCATCTGGAGAGGTTTGTCTGTAGTTGCCATCGGCTTGTCTGATGTCTACACAGGGACGGGCCTTCTCTCTTGCAGCCCCGGGGATCTGGAATGCACTCTGTGCTTAAATAAGAGCCTCCCCATATCTGATAACTTTTTAAAAGTCTCTAAAGACTTACTTTTTCACTCTTTTTCACTGCACTGTCCTTTTTAAAAAATTTAAATTGTTTTAAATGGTTTTTATTTTGATTTGTTTTATGTTATAAACCTCCCAGAGATGGCAGTTTGGGGTGGTCTACAAATCTGAAAAACAAACAAACAGGCTGTGTTCCTTTTATCAGCCATATTAGAGCAAATTCAATGTGCAATACTCGAACTCAACTTCTGGAACTGTAATGGAACTATTCCATCAACTAAAATTTCACAAACTTTAATGGGACAAACCAGGCTTAAATCCAGCTACTCCAATTTAATCAGGCTGCACACTGTGCTGCTAAGGCTGTTGTAAATCACAGATGGTAAAACCAGTATTACCAGCCCAATCTGAACCATTCTTATTCAGAAGTACCCATGTTCAGTGGGACATACCCCTTAGGAAGTGTGCTTAAGATTGTTACCATAGAAGCCAGTCATCAGTAGCTGAAGTTTATTATCTATTCATAAAATAAATAAGGCATAAGACAGATGCTGGAATAGGAAGACATTGGATCTCACTTGGTTATTTCCTTATAGCCAAAACCAAGTTCAAAATAACCTCATCAGCTTGTCAGCAACAGACAGTTTGTTTTAAGTGCTGGCAAGGTCCAAGTCAGCATCTGCATCCAACTAGATCAGGCTGGCTCCTCTTGCAGAAGCTTAGGTTATATTCATCACTGAAGTTTCAAGAATCTCTTGCTTTGGGTCAAGGTAGAGCCAGTGTGGTGTAGTGGTTAGAGTGTTGGACTAGGACTGGGGAGATCCAAGATCAAATCCCCATTCAGCCATGCAGAGCTGCCAGAACCTAAGGGGTATATTCGTGGGTCAAATGGGCCGTAAACCAGAATTTGGCTTCTTTAAAGCCAAATCTGGCCACCTAGCTGCCACGTAACTCATTGGGTTACTCTGGGCTATTTAATTTAATTTAATTTAATTTAATTTAATTATTTCACTTATATCCTGCTCTTCCTCTGAGGAGCTCAGAGTTATTTTTTTCCTCACAATAACACTCTGAGGTAGGTTAGTCTGTGAGATACATGACTGGCCCAAAGTCACCCATTGAGTTTCATGGTTGAATGGGGATTCGAACTCAGGTCTTCCCGGTTCTAGTCCAACACTCTAACCCAGGCATCCCCAAACTGCGGGCCTCCAGATGTTGCTGAACTACAATTCCCATCACCCCCAGCTTCAATGTATTGTGGCTGGGATGATGGGAATTGTAGTTCAGCAACATCTGGAGGGCTGCAGTTTGGGGATGCCTGCTCTAACCACTATGCTATGCTGGCTAGTGACTTATCCCTCAGCCTAACCTGCTTCACAGGGTTGTTGTGAGGATAAAAATAAACCACGTACACCACTCTGGTCTTCTTGGAGGAAGGGTGGGATAGAAATGTAAAATAAATGTGATGACAGAAGACGTGTGTGTGTTTAACACTGAACTAGTTAGCCCAATCATGTAGACAGAGGAGGCAGGGAACCCATTTTAAATGAAAAATTGATAGGAGTGGAATGCTATCCCCCCCTCGTGGCTTGCCTCCAGGGATGTAGTGGGGGGGGGCACACAGGGACGGAAAGCTGGTACTTCTTGGCTTCTCCAGCTGTTAGGGTGGGCATGGGCATGGGAGCCGCCATGGAAAGCGCCTGCACTTCTCAATTTGCAACTGCGTCTGTGCTTGCCTCCCTGCTGCCTTCTCCCAAGCACTCACTCATTATATAAAATTAATTAATTATAATTATATACTGTAATCTGTGCACAGGGTATGCATGTAGAGATTTACATCCAGTCCTTGATTTTTTTTAATTTATTTTTTTTAAGATCTAGGAGTCAGATAAAAAATGTAGGTGCCAGACAATGACACTGAACTTAATGATGGACATTGTGGAAGAGAGGGTAAATGGGCTTCTCTTTATCCCTTTACAAATATCATAGTTAGAACAGAAACAGGGGCAAATACATTTTTTATTAAATAACTCAGCATCTGAATGTTCTAGTCTAGGGGTCACGGTTAAATTTCTAGGCACCATAGCTATCTGGTGCCTGGGATTTGTCAAGCTACATCTATTACTGCATTATGACACTAGTACACTTCCTATCTCTATCCTGCATTTGAGGGGGTCTGAACCCAGGTTCATGAAAATAAGTACATGATGTAGAAGGAGAGGAGAGCTGGTCTCGTGGTAGCAAGCATGAAAGGTCCCCTTAGCTAAGCAGGGTCCGCCCTGGTTGCATGCGAATGGGAGACTAGAAGATATCCCCCTTAAGACTGTAAGATATCCCCCTTAAGGGATGGAGCCGCACTGGGAAGAGTAGAAGCTTTCAAGTTCCCTTCCTGGCAGCATCTCCAAGACAAGGCTGAGAGAGATTCCTGCCTGCAACCTTGGAGTAGCTGCTGCCAGTCTGTGAAGACAATACTGAACTAGATAGACCAAGGGTCTAATTCAGTATATGGCCGCTTCCTATGTTCCTAAACAATCATTCACACAAACACATGTACATATATACATATACCTGCGTGCACATACAGAACAGTGTCTGAATAGGGCTAGCATCACTTTGGGTGTTGTAGCCCTAATGCTTGGAGAGAGGGGCTCCAGTGGAGGATATGCATTCCTCTGCCACACATCCCATTTTATTTTGAATGTCAACTAGGTGCCCCTCCACCCCCCCCCCCATACCTGTGGCTCTGGTGCTGTTTCATGCTTAAGCAGATGGAACTGTCACCATCGTATCTAGTTTGGAACTCTTGTCAGGTTTGTAATGGAAAACCAGCATAGGCTAGAATGCTCATTTGCATTACAAATGGCTCTCCACTTTCTTTCCAGTAGTAAAAAGGATCAGATGTTAACAGAACAAGGGAGAGGGCTTAAAGCTATTTAAGCCTCACATGTGAAAAAATGGCCTAAGTGTCCAAATGAGAAAATGTCCATCGCTTCTTGGCCTTTTGGCTAAGATCAAGTCTAGTAGAAAATGTCTAAATGAGATTAAAACTAGCCACAAGAACCAATAGGAGCTTGCATAGAGTCTGACAGGTATAAGCAGAGTAGGGAAGGCAAAAGTGGGGGAAGAGTTGCCTGCAAGGTCTTTGAGAGACATTTACCCAAAATGCGATGCCTGGGCAAAAAGCCCTACAATTTATCATCATACCCTACTTGTTACTCTAACCCAAGAGTGTGTCATTTTACTTTCCATGTTATTTATTTACAAGTGCATTTTCAGTATCAACCCTTTCATTCATTAATCCTAATGTGGCCTTTTTCAATGTCTATTTACCATTTTAAATACTTACTATAATTTACATGGCTTTATTGAACACATCCGAGGTATATTATATGAGGCTAGCTTAATGGAAAGTCATGTATACCAAAGTAGGAGGGGGGGGACACACACACATTTAATTTATGGCTGGCTTTGGATTTTGATCATAATTTACTTCCAGACAACTGACTATTCATACATAGTCACACCAGCAACATTTTCTTCCAGTAGCAAGAGAGAAGAGAATATTGTTTTTATTAATTTGTTGTTTCACCACATTTTCGGCTGGCATTATGCAAAATGCATAGCTAGTCTTCTTTTACTGAAGATCACCATCCCAACGTTTGTAACAACAAAAGCATCTTTTTGAAGTCATAGCCTATAAACCAGTGCTACCATACTTATATGCCGGTTACACAAAAGAGGTCTGCAATAAACACCAGCACCTGATGTCTAAAGAAATGGGTTCTCAAGTTGTACACAGGGTTGCCACCAAAGATACCATCTATGTGTTGAGTTCTGCCCATCTCCCCTTGGATCTTCAAGACAACATATACACAGGTCCTGAAACTATAGCATTGTGCATTTACACTTCTGAGGTCTACATCATTGGCTGCCACTGGAATGACACACAATAGGACATCTTAATTTATTTATTTATTTTAAAATATTTATTCCCCCCCCCCCCCAGAGCACTGCTGCTCGGAGCAGCTCACAACAATAAAATAGATAATACAGTACTCCTACATTTTACAGGGGAGGGAAGAAACTAGTCATGTGAATGTTCTTCTTGGCAGCATGCCCATGTCACCTATAATGTGCCTTTGTTCTCTAAACATCTACAGAAGTGTAAGAATGAGAAATGCTGGTTCTATTGGAGATGGAGTTCCAGTGTATCAACCTTTTCAAACAACTATCCTAATGACCACTAGGGGCACTGGGAGTCGAGGTAGTTAGTGAGGGTCTCCTTATCTGTCCATTCGTGCCTCTACTGTATGACCCCTGCCTTGACTCCTCAGGTACTTCCTGTAGTGAGTCAGGCCTCTTCCTTTCTCGCTCTCCCTACCTATTCATTGAGGCTATTCTCACGACCTCCCAAAAGCTGGCTAAAGGAGCCCTGCCCGCTTTTGGGAGGTCGTGTGTAGGGGTCTGCAAACAGGTTTGACCATTTGGGGTTGAACCGAACCACCCCCTGTTCGATCTAACTTTGGACTGAACCCCACCAGGGGTTCACGATTAAAAAAAACAAAAACAAAAACACTTACCCCTGGGATGACCCAGGCCACGCAGAGGCCCATTGTGCAGGTGCAGAGGCCTCCAAAATGGCCACCACACCAAGGGGGAAGGCCAAAGAGCTGCCAAACTGCCTCATGATTAGGAGCATGAGGGAGGCCAGCAGGGGGAGGGGGAACCTCTGCGGACCCCCCACCCCAATGCCACAAACTCCCCCGGAGGGGGTAAGTGCTTAGGAAAAAAACATGTTTTTAAAAAATTGCAACCCCCCTGGATCGGACCGAACGGGGGGGGGGCCTCGAGGGGTTGCCAGACCAAACTGGCCTAGTCCAGTTTGGATCCTGTTCAGACTCGAACTGAACCAGACCAGCCGATTCTGTGCACTTCCCTTGTCATGTGCTGCAATGGGAGCCATGAGGCTCCCGGCAGCAAACCTCCCAAAGAACCCCATCCTTTAAATGAGGTTAGTGTACCCAGCTCTCCGCTAACCCCATTCTCCAGATCGTGAGTCACCATGACGCTGCTCTGCACCATGGCAACTCATGAGGAGACTTCTGACCAGGAGGCAATCGCACTCCTCCCAGCCTTGGGTACCTCCCCAGAATGCCCCACGCACTCGCATCATGGGACTGCCTGGGACTTCTCGTGACGGAGCTGGTGTTCGTGTGGGCAGCCAATCCACTCTCCCTGCAAACCACCTCAAGGCACGTGTGCCCTGATCATTTGCATGCTGATGCCAATCAGGGCTGCAGTCTCATACGGCTGTTTCTAAAACAAGCGTCGGGGAGGGGGGAGCAGCGGGGAGGACGCGAGCAAGTAAGGAGCTCCTTACCTGTTTGTTAAACACACCCCACCCATCGACCCAGCTGCCTGTCGAGCCGATTCGAACGTCAGCATTCAGATAGCTTCAGTGCTCCGGAAAGGGAGTGCCAAATTTGTTCATGCACATCCCTAATATGGAATCCTTTGCCACCGTGGCCCTGATGAAAATCACACACACACACACAAAGCAATAAGCCCAGGAATGGAAGCTTCCCTCTACAGCTAATAGCAGCTTTGTCAAACCCATGATGGGAAAGGGTTAACTGTCTCTGCATAGTGCAACCCAATTCTGATTGGGGGCTTCCCGTAGCTCTTTAACTTAAGAAAACAAATACCAAGGGCCAAACTACATATTCAACATAATTTGTTACTTCAGTGTCAAGTTGGTGACTGAAAGCAGCAAATTTCCCCCTTGTCAAAAGTTCAAGATAATTCAAAAGATCCCTAGACCTGTAAATGTGCAAGTGAAACTTGTATTTACTGGCAATCATGACTATGTAGTAAATTCAACTTGCAGCATTACTGCAATGTAGTTTGTCTCTAGAGAATAAAATCATCCCACTGCAATAGACAACTGGTTCGGACCTTTCCCTGGACAAGTGGCCGGAGCTTCCAGGCAATTGCTTCATAATGAATTATACTACATTATCTGTCTACAGATTCAACCTAGGAGACATTAAGGAGAAATTAACCCAATGCTGGCAACCGTGCAGCTGAAATACAAGAGAGAGAAACATTAAACTCCCACAAATCTTATAGGCTACACCAAAAAAAGCTGATCACTAACAGTCTATGGGGGAAAGAAGGATCTATCTTCCCACCAGAAATCACATGACATGAGGGGGACTAATGAATCCAAGTACTTGATTCCATGCCTGTAATGCAACATGGTTTATACATTGATCTGATGAACAAACCCAAGTGCCGGGGGGTGGGGGGCTAAGTTGTCAGTCCCAGATCTATTTGAGTATTTTTTTTCCCTTCAGAAATTCAAGTGTAATCTTACTGAGTCGTAGGGAAAGATAGATGGTGAAGGTAGGCTATTTTGTATGCATATGATATACTTTGCCCCAAAAGTAGAACATAAAAAGCGCCATTTCCATCTATGATTCTGGACCAATTTTTTAAAGTGGATTAAATTTTAAATTGAGTAGCATTCAGATAATTAATAGAAAACAATGAGACAAAAGGTCTTAATTGGGAGCTACAGCTTCATTGCTTTCCATTAAACTAGAGCAAGTTCACACATGCACTTTTGTCACTGTGATGACTACAATACAAAGCCAGGGTTTACATGTCTGGGGAACGATATTGCAATCAAATCAAGGAACACAACTTTCGTATTGCCTCTTCTCCACTTTGTAATGGAGAGATGTCTCTATTGTACTGAACGTTATGAATAATGAGATATCAGGTGATGTACATATTTGTATTAATCAGAAGATTAGGTGCCCAAAGGCTAGCTGTGCCTGTTAAATTCATCCCTGGTCCTCACAGGGCATCCTTTTTATCAGGAGGCACATTATAATCTTTTGAATTTGAGATTCAGAGATTTGAGCTATGGCCTTTGCAGCCCCTCTTCCCTGCTTTTTCTTAGTGATATGTAATGAGTTGAAGGGGGTTGGAAAGTTTTTCTTAGCCAAGCCAATATCCTATGAGTTATAAATGACATTTCATTCTCATATGCAGATTTTTTTCCCTTTGCCTAAGTGAATTATTTACAAGGTACAGCTTGTGGGCTCGAGCAGTCAGCTGTCAGAGATTTACACCTACACTGAGTCCCTGTTCTCCAGCTGAGAGAATATGAAGTTTTCTACTGCCCTTTAAGATCTGAACACTGAAAAGAGAACAGCTCTGCCTGAAACCTTTCCCGGGATAGTAGCTGACTAGGAGTTGCTATAAGAAAGACAGCCTACTTGTGAGCTAAGAACCAAATAATGGCCTCTTCAATAGCTTAACTAGAATAGAATAGAAGCAGCAAACAAACAAAAAAACACCTGCCAATATAAAGAATTATACTTTCCCTTTCTAACATCAGAATATTTTGTATTAATATTGATAAAATACTGTGCTAACTATTGTGTCTGTCACTACTGTTAAAAAGGAGGCGGCATAGTGAGGAATAAGTAGGAAGATAAAATACAAGCTATCCCATGGAATGTGCAGAAAGTGGACAGGAAAGCACAATAATTACCTGGTATAAGGGCAAAACTTCAAGTACTCTTGTGTATGCTGCTGAACAATTGTTCTATAATGGCTTCCTTGTAAGCACGAAAAAATACTATGCTAATTTAACTAAGGCTTTATTCAGAAGCAATTCCTTTTATCTCCCTTACCTTTCCTTCCTTTTTCTTTCTGAATACGCACACTCTACAGGATCCCCACTGGGACAAACGCCCAAACAACAAAACACAACAGTTGTAAAACAACACATCCCTCCCCTTTTATAACAACCAAAATTGAATTAATATAAAATTTAGTGACAAGGCAGCTATTCACATGAGCGTGCAAAACCGGGCTAAGGGAGCCCAGCCTGGTTTTGCACATTAGTGTGACCCATCGGGATCAGGTTTGCCACACGGTGGCAAACCCTTCAAAGTATCGTCCTGCTATAATTGAGCACAGCCCTGACCTCATTTTTTTGATTGTGTGTCTGCCACGGCAACTTGCAGCTGATGCGCCGCACACTCACGCGGTGCATTATTGGGGCTCAGGGGGGCTGAGTGCCACACGGCAGCACTTCTCAGCATCCAACCCCTGGAGCCACCAGCAAGAGCCAGTGCTCATCTGGGTGGGCAATCTGCCCACCCAGAGAAAGGTCAGCAATCGCCTGCAAGAAAAACCTGCTCTCCCCGCAGACCACCCCGGAGAGCTAATCACTGATTGTGAGAAGAGCTCCAAAGTCTTGAAGTCTTTTATTTATTTATCATATTTTTATATTGCCTGCTATGTACATCTCTAGGCAGTGAACAAAATTTAAAAAAATATTTAAAAATCAACACAGATTAAAATACATAGAATAAAAACAGTAACATAAAACAGAAACAATAAAAACAGTAGCAAGCATGACTTGTCCCCTTAGCTAAGCAGGGTCTGCCCTGGTTGCATATGAAAGGGAGACTTGATGTGTGAGCACTGCAAGATATTCCCCTCAGGGGATGGAGCCGTTCTGGGAAGAACAGAAGGTTCCAAGTTCCCTCCCTGGCATCTCCAAGATAGGGCTGAGAGAGATTCCTGCCTGCAACCTTGGAGAAGCTGCTGCCAGTCTGTGTAGACAATACTGAGCTAGATGGACCAATGGTCTGACTCAGTATATGGCAGCTTCCTATGTTCCTAATTATTAAAACAAATTATTAAAATTAATTCTAATTAAAAGCCTGCGAAAACAGGAGAGTCTTGAGGGTCTTCCTGAAAACAAACAGAGAAAGAGATGTTCTTATTTCAGCAGGGAGCATATTCCAAAGCAGCCAGAGGGGAAGCCTGACCTGAGTCGCCACTAAATGAGCTGGTGACAACCAGAACCAGACCTCTCCAGAAGATCGTAACAGGCGGCAGGGTTCATGACAAAGGAGGTGCTCTCTTAAATAGCCTGGACCCAAGCCTTTAATCTAAATCACTCCTCAACTCTCCTGACCAGGGTGTGGGGCAGAAGATCTCCAGGACAACGAGGGGTTAAGTGATTACTTTTTGTTGTCCCCTTTTCCCTCTTTAGTGTTTCTTAAATAGGGCCTCCTTTCGTTTTTGGGTGTCGGGAAGTATATTTTCTGTGTTTTTTTCATTACTGTTTACCCCCACTTTTCTGTTTCTTGTTTTCACAGGTCCCCCCTTAGTTGCCTCCCCGCATTGTGTACTTTATTGCATTGCTTTTTATCGTATTGTATTGTTGTGGGTGTAGTGGGTGGTTAGGCTTGTTTTTTAAAGGGGTTTCTTTAAATAAGATTTCTATTTTTTTTAAAAAAAGGTTCCCCCAAATAGGATTTTTTTTAAAAAAAAATCCCCCTCCATTTTTTTAACATTTTTGAATTTTTAAAAAAGCCCCCAGGGTCTTTGGGAATGTCTGAGCACCGTGTGGTGAGCAAAGCTCACAGCAGGGTGGCAGGCAGAGGTGGCAAGGGTCACCAAGCTGGTGAAGGAGGCTGGGGTGGGGGGCAGAGAAGACACCATCCTGTGGTCCCACAGGTCCCCTTTGCTGAATTCTTTCACCCAGGTGAGGTGGTGGCACGAAGGCTCTTCTATTTGGAGGAGCCTGCTGCTGCTGAGCCAGGTCCTGGACCAGTGGTGGATCCATCGGGTAGTGCACCTCCAGGGCTGGTACCCGGTGCAGAGACTGGTGGTGCGGGGGGTTCCCCTGCCAAGGAAGCTTCTTCCATGGCAGGGGTGGAGGGCAGGGTCTTGACGGCTGGCAGAACAGTTTTCCCTCCCTCTTGTGGCCCCTCCAACACACCTCTCACCACTCACTGGGGGGGGGGAGCTGATGATGCCCAGGTCATGGCGGAGTCCAGTGCTGGGTCCTCTCAGTCTGGCTCTGAAGAGGAAGAGTGCTGCTGCTGAGGTAGAGGGGTGGCCCCTCCTCCAGTAATGTTGGGCCCTTCTTATTCCACTCAGGGTGGAAGGGGGTGGGTGATGGCAGTGGGTGAGCACCAGCAGCCCCCCTAGGTCCATCATCGCCTAAGGCATCAGAGGTCACCCAGAGCAGTGATGTTTGGTGGCATTTTGAGGTCCCTCAAGATGCCCCAACTGCTGCTCGCTGTGTCCACTGTAGGGTACAGGTTAATCAGGGCAACGATGCTCAGCATCTGGGGATGACCTCCATGTGGTGACACATGCGACGGCATCACCCGGATCTCCTTGACTTTGCTGGCAGCGCTAGTGCGCCTCATGTGCCTGCGACTAGTGCTGACAAGGGCAGTGCGCTAGCTTCCACAAAGCAAGGCATGCTGCCATTCAAGCGGTGGATGCAGTCGTCGGGCAAGAAGCACCCTGGTCACATGGACCCATGAATCCTCACCTGCCTCATAAGGGAGATGACAGCCACTGACGACCAGCCTTTTCAGGTGGTCGAGAACTCTGGCTTCTGCCAGATACTCCAGCTGCTAACACCCAACTAGACAAATTTTTGATGAATGACCAAAGAATCCACTCAGAAACACCACAAAAATTGAAATTAAAAGCAGAACCTAGTACCCCATGGGCTCGTGGTTTGGGGGGTGGTTGGCACCCCATGTGCACTACAATGCAACCTCCTTTGGGCCACCCTGGTTCCACTCATGTGGATTTATCTGGCTGCTGAAATCCCCATTATTCCCTATGGGGGGGATTAAAACATGCAAACTTTAAAAATGTGTAAAAAAAAATCACCGCTTTGGCTAATTTCTTTGGAATTTGGGTGGTAGCTGCCACCCATTAGACACTACCATCCACCCTACTCTGAGGCCCCCAACCCCCCCTTCAGATTAGGATTTGGAAAATTCAGCTCTGAATTGAATCGGAGGTGTTTGGGGGGGGGTAAAATTCGGGCTTGAAATGATTCTGGCTGATTATATTTGAGCATGAATTGAATCAAAAAAATGCACATCTCTCTAGTTAGCATGTAAACACAAGGAGTCTTACTTTCATTTGGCCTCCTTGTGCCGAAGTCTGACTCTGGGCACAAAAAGTGTTAAAGAGCTTAGAGAGGAGATCTGTTTATCTACCCCAGCTGCAGCAGAAGTGCACAGGTAAAGAGAGTACTGCTAATTAATACTGACTGGAGACAAAGAGTTAAAGTTCTAAATAAAGTAGCTTATTTTAACAAATAATAGTTATTTTAACAAAGAAAGAGCTTTGTTGAACATATAGCCAACAGCAGGCATAGAAACATCTTGATTCACTCCTCCCTGCCACATTTTTGTACATACAACCCCCTCAGTGGAAACCTGCGCAACAAAATTGGGAAGTAACACTGGCAACTGCCCTTATACAAAATGGAGCCCTTTCAAGTAAGCACCAAATTTTCACTTTTAACTTGGGTGCCCCGTTTATACCCTTGGGCCTCTGTTCAGTAACCACAGTAATTTATCCAAGGACTTAAACAAATGCTTAACTATGAGCACACAGCACATAATTCTTTAACATAATTCTTTGGGCTGAGCCCAAAGTCTGATTAAAAAACGCACAGTACAGTATAGTAAAAGAATTTGCATTCTGAGTTAATGAGCTATTCTGTTCTCTTTCTTTGGCACAGACAGACAGAAAAGGTGGCAGATGGAAGTATTACTTATTTTGCAGGTTGATTTTTTCATGATGATGATTTTTTCTGAAAGAATGGCTGTAGAACAGTGGCTTCCTTTCATTGTTCATACAGCTACTGATGATTATCACTCTCACAACTCAAGATGCAAACTTCTTAGTCCCATATCTGGATGCCAAAAATCACAGAAGAGCTGACATCCAGAATAACTCTGCACCAAAGCACCAGGGTTTTCTGCTATGTAGGGTAAGGGGCAATTTTTGACAATCTATTCTTCCCTCTGTAGTGCTGTGGGTCCCCCACTTGTCAGGGGAATAGCTTTGGGAGACACAGGTGACTGCAAAGGAAAATTTATTTATTTATCTATCATATTTTTATACTACCTGGTATGTACATCTCTAGGCAGCATACAAAATTTAAGATATCTAAAAGTCAAAACAGATTAAAATACATGACACAATATAGGATATAGCAGTTATTAAAACAAATTGTTAAAATTATTAAAAATTAATTCTAATTAAAAGCCTGCGAAAACAGGAGAGTCTTGAGGGTCTTTCTGAAAACAAACAGAGGAGATGCTCTTATTTCAGCAGGGAGCATATTCCAAAGCCCCAGGGCAGCCACAGAAAAAGCCGGGTTGCCACCAAATGAGCCGGTGGCAACCGTAACCGGACCTCTCCAGGAGATCGTAACAGGTGGCAGGGTTCATGACAAAGGAGGTGCTCTCTTAAATAGCCTGGACCCAAGCCGTTAATCTAAATCACTCAACTCTCCTGCAACAGAAAAACCTGGCACATCTGTGGAAGTTTAGTCTGAATGTCATTTTTTGATTTTATTTTTTAAAAAATGAGTTACATTTATATCCTGCCTTTCTTCCATGGCAGAAATCAAGGCAGCATACATGATCCAGATCATATAGTGGTAACGGTACAGCCTTCGCCTCTATAGAATAGAGAAGATCTGGTCTTGTGGTAGCAAGCATGAATTCTCCCCTTTGCTAAGCAGGGTCTGCTCTGTTTGCATTTGAATGGGAGACTTGATCTGTGAGCACTGTAAGATATTCCCCCTAGGGGATGGGGCCACCCTGGGAAGATCATCTAGAAAGTTCCAAGTTCCTTTGGGCTCAGAGAGACTCCTGCCTGTAGTATTGGAGAAGCTGCTGCCTGTCTGTGTAGACAATACTGAGCTAGAGGGACGAATAGTCCGACTCGGTATAAGGCAACTTCCAATGCTGTGTACTGAGAGCAGGAACTTTGCAATGGAGCACACAGGAGCAGGGCTAACCAGCACACTTCAGTTTACCATGTACTGGATACAACAGCAGCTGAACAGGGCTACTATCTCAAACTCATTCATAGAACAGGGCTGTTAACAGCACAATAGTATCTCAGAAGAAAACCAAGAATGGGTTGTTTCTATTCAGTATTACTCTCTCTGGGAGAACAAATATATGTTATGCTGTATTCACCAAACTAGAGAACAACAACATGGTAATTAATTAGAACTAGATAAAATAAATAATTACCAGGTAATAAAAAAAGAACATAAAAGGACCGTGATGTTAAATTCATTTCATTAACACCATGTATACAAAAGCTCATTATTATAGCAAACACAAATTTTGTGCCCACCATTTGAATGGTATAATGGCCTTTTTAAAGGTCCGAGTCATAGCTCATAGTAATAAGACGAATGATTGTTCAATGGAGTACTGCATTTGCTGCTCACGTGTAGGTCTTAATTGAGCAAGCACTGCCCTTGTGCGAGTCCCACTGAAATAAATTCTGCAATATATTGTAAAATCTAGGCAGACATGGAATTATGTCATTGTTTTTAGGGCCTTCCCAGACGCAAAGAAGCCTCTCAGCCTTGGACCAGTGTGGTTAGGCAGAATGTGTATGCTGACTGTGGATCATGGTACAAATCCCAAATCAGCTGAAGAATAAGGGCTGATTCAGATATCAAATACCAAAATGACATATTTTTATCATGCGTGTCAGATGCAATTCTCACTTATGCCATAGATAATCCAATAAAACACTCACCATAAATCAGTTTTTAAAAGAAAGTATTTTTTAAAAAATTAACTGGGTAACAAAAATGTGGTAACATGGAAATAATGCCAAAAAATGTCATTTTTGCTTGAGAAAGATGCTCATTTCTGATTAAAATCGGCTGTTCAAAAACAGCTTACAGTAACTGGCTCCTATCCAGCTAAAGTTAGTCTTGACTTGTTTTATTTGAAAAACATATCCTTCAATAAGAATAAGGTCGGGGGGGGGGGGACCTATGAAACTAATGATTTGGCTTTCCTCCCTCACACTCCAGCACACTCACTTTGTGCCTTCTTAAAACGTCACCCAAATCTGTGAAGCTTTTCTAAGGGTCCAAAGTAACACAGAGAACCTCTGTTAATATTTCAATTCTTTGAGTGAGCCTTCCGCTCATCTGTGTAACTTTTTCTTTTGCAAGTGCTTTTGCTTACTCAAAGACCACCTAAGGCTTTGTAAGGTACACAGCAACAGTTTGAGCCATTTCTGTGATCTTCTGTACATCATATAGTTGCTAACAACCTGTCAAAGTCATCCCGACACCAAACTGAGAGGCTGATGGTTTGGGTAACGTATTAGCAGAGATGAGAAAAGATAGTCCTCATTACTGTAATAAAACCAGCAGAGGCACACTGGGAATCAATTACTGATTTGTGACCTGTTGAACTAAACCTCAGTCAAATAAGAGAACTGCACAGAGCTCCCTACATTATCCAGTGATTTAGGATGGAGTGCTGTCTGAAGGCTTGGAACAAGGCAAGGGAAACGTTTCCTTAAATTGTGGCTTACTTAATTACCTTGTTCCTGAGTACAAAGATCAAATTGAGCAACTTAAGGTGCTAAAGCACTTGAGACATGAAAAGGAAATAATTAACACCCTATACAAGAGGCATGGTGAAGGATGAGGTTAGACATCTGATGACAATATACAAGGAGATCCAAAGTTAAGGCAGACTCAGTGTCCTTGGAAACATGCGCTGCTATTGTGAACACCACACACGCGGCTCACTGAAACAGCCAGATGGAAAGGCATCGTTTTCAATAATTAAGTTGGGCCCAAGACATGTTCAAAATCTGTACATTTTCCATTATTAAATGCAAAGTCTTTCAAACTCCATTTTAATCTTTGGTGTAAACAAGACAAACCAGTTCAAAGCCCAATTATTGAAGAGTATAATTACTATATACATCTATATCTATATCTTAAGACTACTGTATTTAATCCCACTGACATCAGCGTGCAAGGATATATTCATTAGACCCAGACTTTCCATAAAAGCAACATGACTGCCTGACAGACGGTCAGTCTGGATGTTACTTTTCCGGCCCACTCAAAAGAGGGACATACCAAGAGTGCGCCTGCTCTAATGTCTTCCCAGCATATTCCATTACTGTGTGCAGGGACTGGCTTGCCCAAACTGCCACATTGCAAATATTTGAGTCACATGTAGATTGTCAGTTTGGACAAACCCTCCTGTGATAAAGGAACTGGAGGCAGAGCTACAATAAGACAGACAGGTTCAAAGAACCCGCCCCATTCTGCCTCTAGAGCCACTTCACCCTGCCAAGGGGCCACCTTGCTAGCCTCCCCCCAACTCTCCTCCCCTGCTGACCAGCTCATCAGCTGCCCGCTGCCATGCTATTTTCTGTGGCAGCACCGTACTGCCCATCCTCTGTGTGGCAGTGGTATTCCTGCAGCCCACTGCTGCTTCCCAGGGCGTTTTTCCACACAGGAATTTTAGCTCACATTTCCTTCAAAATTGAGGGTGTGCATTCACATATCAGCCAGATTTACCCTGAAGTCCTGAAACCTATCGGGGAGCACTTCACAAATGATTGAGTTTTCATTGCACATTAGAGTATAGCCCGATTTATATCCAGGGTTAAAAAAATATCCACTGTTTGCATCATTTGGCATGGGGGGCAACTTCAAATGTGCAGTAAAGCCTTGCAGTAAAGTTGTGGTAAAGCCTGCTGTATGAAAAATGCCCTGCTGCTCAAGATCAGAGCCAGCTGGTGCCTGGGTGATAGGAGCATGCCTCCACCATCACTGGGGGCGGGGAGGCTGCCTCCACCATGGTCGCCGCTGGGGGCTGGCAGGGTAGAGAAACCACCACAGCCACCACAAGAGGGTTGCCCGTGAGACAGCAGGCCGCACATGGCATCCCTATGCCACTGAAAGGAACACATCAGAAGAACGTCAGGATGTCTGTGAAAGACATGCGGACAAGCAAATCTTCCTTTTAATTGCATGGGCCAGAAATGTATCATCCAAACTGACCCAGAGAACTTTGGTTCTCATATCTGCCTAACTGCCTGCCTGGCTTCAAATTCTGGGTCTCTCTATCCGCAGCCAGAAACTCCTGATTCTTGTTCACAGTCCTGCTAATTTGCCTGCCACCTGCCTCCTGCCTATTAGCTGTCATGTTCTCAGATCTGCTTCTGCCTTGGTCGTGAATCTGCCTGGACTCAACACTGTCAAACCACTTTCTCATAGAATCATACCATTTCAGAATAGAAAGAAGGGCCATAGAGGTCTCTTCTAGTTCAAGCTCCTGCTCAGTGCAGGAAACTACTACAGCTTCCCTACCAAATGGCTGCCCACCCTCTATTTGAAAACTCCCAGCAAAGGACAGCCCACTACTGCAGGCAGCAAACTCTTCCATCGGCATACAGTGCTTGAAGTTAGGACCTTCTTCCTAAGGTCTAACCTAAATCTGCTACTTTGTAATTTCAACCCATTGGTTCTGTTCTAGCCTCTGCAGGGACAGGGCAGCAGTCTGCTCCTTCTTTGACGTTATACCGCTGATTTGAAGACAGCGATCACATCTCCTCCGAGTCTTTTCTTTCCCAGGGCATACCTATCCAGCTCCTTCAGCCACTCACAGGACTTGGTTTCCAGATTCCTCACCATGTTTTCTGCCCTCCTCTAAACCCATTTCAGTATTTCAATGTCTTTCTTAAGTCTGGGGCGCAGAACTGGACATAGTTGCTGACATCCTCACTAAATTTACTCAGTTAAAAGTTAGCTATGCCCAATTTGTCTGTTTAATTTCAATGGGACTTCCTTGAGGAAATTTAGTCAGGATGCCAACTAGTATTCCAAGTGAGGTCTGACCAGTTCAGAGTAAAGAGGAACAATTATTTCTCATGATCCGGATAATGCATCTATTGATGCAGCCAAGGATTGCATTCACTTTTTTAGCGGCTTCATGATCCCATAACAGCTCTGTACCCATCTCCAGTGATCTCGTGTTCTGCTTGTGATCTGATTTGTCCCATTCCAAGCAGCATATCAGAAATTAAATGTGCTATAGAAAAAGTACATATCTAGCTATACTGCACATTATTTGTTTACTAGAAGTATATATTAGCTATCTTCTATGGACAAGAACTCAAAGCAGGTTTTGACCATTTAAAAAGCAACTGAGTAGACTTGAACCTCTCTGAGCAATAACACCTATAGATACAAAAAGGGGGGGAAACTGTCCCCCAACCCTCCGGGACAGTTTTGGGATGCAGAAGTAGCTGAACTGCTGAAAACTGCAGTTGCACAATGGAAAACTCTAATGCATCAATAGAGGGTTAGTATGGACATCAATCATCATTTTAAAAGTCCCTGATATACATAGGAAGCTGCCTTATACAGAGTCAGACCATTGGTCCATCTAGCTCAGCACTGTTTACACTGACTGGCAGGAGATCTCCAAGTCTTTTCTTTCCCAACCCTACCTGGAGATGCCATGCAGATGTTCTTCCACTGAGCTATGGAAGAACCAATCCCCTAGGGAAGGGGTTCCCAACCAATGGTACTCCAGATGTTACTGAACTACAACTCCCATAATCCCCAGTCACAATAAATTGTAGCTGGGGATGATGGGAGTTGGAGTTTATCAACATCTGGAGTACCGCTGGTTGGGAACCCCTGCCCTAAGGGAAATATCTTAGAGTGCTCACATGCAATCTCCCATCTAAATGCAAACCAAGGTGGGCCCTGCTTAGCAAAGGGGATAATTTATGCATACTACCACAAGATCAGCTCTCCTCCCCAAACATTTCTCTGCAAATACTGTAGGTAAAACTTTTGGACCAAGAATACTATGAAATAGCAACAATGTGCTCATTAAATGTAGTTTTGTACCTGCCATGCTCATGAAAATTATGCAAACCTCTATGTATTTAAAATTCACAAATTAATTGTGACCCTCTGGCTCAGGATACATTTCTCACTAGGCCCTCTGTACTGAACAACGTGTCCAGTCCTATTTCAGACAATGAAATAAATCACGGAATGTCAAAGAGCTAGTGCTTTATTTATGTCCATAGTACTGAGCTACAAATCATCTCTGAGACCAGCAAATCTCAGGAAAGTGATTCTATTTTATCTGAACAGTTCAATGACAATATGCAGAGCTGATCAGGAAGACTAGCAAAGTATCAAATTGTACCATCAATACAGAAAATATTTTAACATATATACGAGTATACGTCTCTCTTTTGCACATAGCCATGTCACTAACTATGGATTCATAAAATCAGAAAAAGGAATCAGAAAAGTCTGAAGATGAAACTTCTCACATTTTTTCAAGGAGAGATATATCGGCATATATACAGTACTGCAGATTATAATATACAACCCTTATTTTGAAAGAAGCTTGATACTGCCTGATATGATTGGATATCAGGCAGTATCAATATTTCCCAATGGTCAGCTGACTATACTGACCCATTAAATCAATGAGCACCTGTTCTCATGGACCAACAAAGAGCTACTTGATTTGATAACCCTGATGTCCTCTGGAGACTTCCCTGATGTAAAGATCAGTAATGGCAGAAAAGGAGGCTGTTCTCATGTGCAACCTAACCTGGGCTAGGGACGCCCGAACCGGGTTAGGATGTGCATGAAAAGCACCGGGATTGGGCGCAATCCCAACAGGGCAGTGCTGCCTAGCTCCACTACTTACCCTGGCTGTTAGCCAAGGTTAAGGGAGCAAGCACTCCCTTACCACTGGCTACTTGCTCATGAGCAGCCCGGACACACATAGAGACGGGCGCCTGGAATGCCCATCTCTTGGGGGAATCCCCCAATACATTGTACATGTCATGCGGTGCATTATGGAATTCATGGAGGCCAGGACAAGTCTCAACATCAGATCAATCCACACTGCATGGAACAGCGCTGATCATGTGGGAGCACACTGCGCACTCCCACCAACAAAATGATGATTGTCTCCGGGGGAAGGCAAGGTTTGGGAAGCCTTTCCCCCACCTGCGCACCCAGTAGATCATATGAATAGTCCCAAGGTGTCCAAACATACAGCTTGTGTTCATTATTTCTCTTTCGTGGTGATGGACAGCCATAAGGGAAAATATATTATTTATTAGCTTTTTATCCCACATTTTAGCAACAGGCATTCTGGATGCTCTCAGACTGCATGAGACAACAGTCAGGTCTGACTAGCAACAGATGGAATAAGGGCCTTTGAATACACCCATAATTAACTGCAACACTCAAGATCCCACAGCAGGTGCTCATGGGTTCCTCAATAGAGAAACCGGTGTGGAAAATAATTACTGAGTGTGTGAAGTTTGAATTCCGCACTCAGAAATATATAAGTCCTAGCAGACCTCTTAAAGCCTTCAGTTCCTAAGAGGCAACATTTTCTTCAAATGTGTCATACAGCTTGTTCAGGCAGCACTTGCTGACTTTCATATTCCATGTAGCTTGCACAGAAATGCAGCAACAGTGCTATCAAATTCAAACCTCATTATACATAAAGCCATTGCTGAACACAGGTCTCTTCTGTTTAACTGAAGAAATGTATGTTTTCCAAACAGCTCCATTATTTATTTCCTGTGTGGTGGCTTCCACACTTGCCTCAGATGCTATCAAAGATGAACCAAAGCCACACCTCATTTTAACATCACCTCCTGGAGGACTGATCCTTTGGAGCATTAGACACTGAAGATTTGTTCTGATCAGAAAGGCCAGATGTCACCAGCTGAGCAGTTTGTTTGATGCTGAGCCACTGGTATGTGTTGCTTCCTTAGCTACGGCCCTGCCCTTATGGTTACTGTTATGATTCATTGGATTTTATATCATTCCAACTGCCAGACTCCAGGGAGTCTCACCAGCATGATTTTCTGACATCGAAAGGCCAATGAGAAACAAAACACAGCCAAGTACTGCGCTTTACAATGGAGGTTCTTCATTAATTCTCCATGGTGGTAGCCAAGCAGTCCCCATCACCACAGCAGTCATAGGATAATTCATAGTTTTCAGAAAACATTCCATTTTGCTTCTTTATTCCTACACAGCAGGTTTCCATTCATTATTAAAGACACAGTCCTCGCCTTAAATTGTAGAAATTAGTGTAGGAAGGCCTATTAATTTATTCAATCAGAATTCCACATTTGCATAAAACCAGCAAACTTATTCTCTTCACCACCAAAGGATCTAATCACACAAACACACACAAAGTGCATGAGCAAAAACTCCTCCACTTAATCACATACACAACTGCCTGAAAGAATGTCGGTATAAACCAGGCTGCATGTGTGATGAGCTAGCAAACATTTCTGTAGTTATCGTCACAACTGCTGAAAAATGTTCTGTCAGGCAAATATGGGTGCAGGCAAGTCACTGAAAATTAGAAGTACAGATCATACTACCTCCCTCAACACAGTAGTGTACCCATGAACATGTCCATATGGCCCAAGGACATGTATAATGCCCATTAGTGGAAGGCAGTATAAATAATTTCACCCAATAAATAAAATGCCACGGCCCTGCAAAAACAACAAAAAATGCTGTGGTACCTTGAACACTAACAATCACACTGAAGCACAATCTTCCATACATGGACTTATTTAGTCAACAATTACTGGAGGCGGGCAGCGGGGGAGTGCCATAGAAAAGCCAAGACCTTTTGCCCTAAGACAACCCTGGACCCAGCCAAACATGAAGACTACAGAGCCTGCATTGGCCACAGCTTAATACTCCTAAACACCACCACTGTATGCTGAAGTGCTCCGCACAAACTGGTGGATCCCCCAATCTGGGGCCATATGATATGTCTCAAAGGCATGTATACCCACCATGAGCACTGGATGCTTGAGAACATACCAGAAGCAGCTAGTGCTTTCCATCCCAGGTAGTATCCCTGATTAAGGCTCTGCCCTTGGTTCTACCAAGTCAGCATCACTGTGAAAAGGTAATTTTACTCGATTATCTTATAATATAGTGGCGGACAGCCCAAGTAATATTGTATTTATAGGGTCACTTTATGTTATGCATTTGCTATAACACTGCTGTGTTACGGCTACACATAAAGTGTTTCACATCCACCTATCGCAACGTCAGGTGAGAACTAGCTCTTTGCTTAAAGCAGGCCTGCTCAACTTCGGCCCTCCTGCAGATATTGGCCTACAACTCCCAAAAACCCTGGCTATTGGCCTCTGTAGCTATTATGGGAGTTGTAGTCCAAATTGAGCAAAGTTGAGCAGGCCTAGCTTACAGACACTACATATGAGTTAATGTATTCATGAGTAGACATGGTAGTTTCATCTGTCCCAGCTAAGGAAGAGTTTGTCCCTCCTTGGCTCCTCTTCCACTCTCTGTGTGCGTGCATCACAAACCACAAAGGGCAACACTGGAAGAACGTATTAAAAGCAATAAGGGGCAAACAAAAATAAGAGAAAAGGAAATGAACTGCAACAGAATGATTGTGGTGCCAACATATTCCAAATCTATGGGGAGACAAACAGACATTTCCCCCTCAATGGGGAGGGCTGTAGTTCAATGGTAGAGGGCCTTATTTGCATGCATGATACAAATCCCAGGTTCAATCCCTGGCATCTCCCGATAGGCTAGGAAAGACCCCTGTCTGTTAGCGAATATACTGAGCTAGATGGGCTCAGTGTGAAGCAGCTTTCTATGGAAATAACTTCATCTGGAAGTAACAATTCAGCTGCAAGGGTCCTCAGTTAAGGATCCATCACTCCTAACTGTCTTGTCCAGATGGATAGATGAGATGAATATACCATTTGCTTCAAAATCATCTACCTTTTAAATTAGATGTTGTTTTTATAAGGCTGAAATGGAGAGTTCTCTTCTTTGGACTAAAGTAGATATTAGCATCACTTAAGATAAACACCAGTTGTAATTTATCTGTTAATTTGTACAGCAGTCCCTTTGCCAGAATTAACAAACCACAGGCCTGGTTTAAAAAGCACAGTCTCTCTGTCCAAAGCAGGGAAAGGTGGTGGTTATAAATGTCATTCATGTTATCGTGGGAAGTCCTTACCATAGGATGAAGGAGGCAATTCTTGTCACATTTCCCAACAGTTCTCTAACCTTTTATTTTGCTAAACCCATCTGAAAATGTATTCCACTGGATTCCTTCAACTGGAAGATCTGGGACGGAGAGTATCTTCATTCAAGACAATCCAAAATAGGAAGGAAAACTGCATTTTATCCTTCAGTAGTGATAGGTCAACTGACACCAGCTGAATAGCAAGACCTAACATGCAATTGTTACTGACTATAAATTGAAGCACTTGGGGAGAAAAATACTGTTGTTTTTATGGACCTATCTTGGCTCAGTCTCTGGAACAGATTCGTGTCTGATATGTCCCAGCCATGAAAGGGAACTAGAGATAAGTGACAAAAATTCTGAAATACCACAGTATCTTCAGTAAACTGGTATTTTGTAAGACCCGCTTTAAGAACCAGCAGAGTTCCCCACAAGACTTCAGTAATGGGCTCCAGGCAATGTTATAGTTTCTGAATGGTGGCCAAGAATGAGTTTTAATTCTATGGCAAGTGTATAAAATAAGGAGCAATCCTTTTTATTATATATTACCTCCCCAGTCATTATGAAATCATTTGGTATTCACTGTGATCACACTAATCATTAATGTACTCATTTGGCATTCATATGACTGCCTTATGCACTTCCATAGAAATTCCATTGTAATTAAGCATTAGTTAATGTTAACAGTAATGGACATTTAAAGTAAAGTGTGGCCAGCTAGGGTCACTAGCAGCAGACAATCAATTTATTCAAGTATTGCAGGCATTAAACAAGTGCATGTCACTTTAGAAAGCCACTGAAAGGTTAGTAGAAGCGGAACACTAAGTATAGTTACTTTTCAAGGGCCTTAGGAAGTTTTACCACCTCCTTTTTAGAAACAAAGCAGGTGTTGCCTTATGAGCCAAAGAATGCAAGGAAGCCGTTCTCACAAGCAGCCAAGACCGCACTAGGGCAGCTAAGCCCTGGCTTGGCTGCCCATAGCGGGAACTACCAGGAGCCAAGTAGCTCCTGGCGGCGCCTTGGTGGCAAACCCGGCTAACAAGCCGGGCCCTTAAATGAGGTTAAGGGAGCAAGTGCTCCCTTAGCCCTGCTGCTTTCAGCAGGCGCTGAAACACTGACGGGTGCCTGCCCATCACTGAGGGGATCCCTACAATACACTGCACATTCATCCTGACCCCCGTACATGTCCCAACCCCTAACCCCTGCAGCAGCGGGACATTTGGGCGCACCACCTGCACACCCAGACCCGGCAACAGGATTGTCTGCAGAGAAGGAGAGTTTCTGTAGACTTCCTCACCAGCAAGCCTGCTCATGCAATTCTTATAAAGGGCTCTCTATCTTTCTATTAGTGGCCTACATGTACTATGCTAACTATATACAGTAAAGTTAGCACAGGATATATATCATACACTGCAATGTGGACGGGAAGCATAGTAGGAGGTTGCTTGCTTGCTTGCTTGCTTACATTTCTAGACCACCCCCTCCAAAGGCTCTGGGCAGTGCACAACAAGTTTAAAACATACAAACAAACGCCGTTTAAAACACACTGCTTAAAACAATATAAAAACAAATCTAACACAATTCAGAACCATTTAAAACCAATTCAAATACTTTAAAACAATTAAAAACCTTTGGAAGGCCAGGCCAAACAAGTAATTCTTAGGGCTCTCTTAAAGGCCAACAAAGAGCCTAAATTACGGATATCTGCCAGGACTGTATTCCATAGGCCAGGAGCAGCTACAGAGAAGGCCCGACTCTGAGTCACCACCGGATGTGCCGGTAGTAAATAGAGACAGATCTCTCCAGATGACCTCAACATGCGATGGGGATCATGCAGAAGGAGGTGCTCTAAGGTTGCCCAGACCCAAGCCGTTCAGGGCTTTAAAGGTAATAACCAGCACTTTGTATTTCGCCCGGAAACATATCAGCAGCCGGTGCAACTGTTTTAAAACAGGCATAATATGGTCTCTCCGGGTTATCCCAGAGACCAGTCTGACTGCCGCATTTTGAACTAACTGAAGTTTATGAACTATGTACAAAGGCAATCCCATGTAGCGTGGATTGTAATAGTCGAGCCTGGAGGTTACCATCTGATGCACCACTGTTTTGAGATCGTTCTCTTTAAGGAATGGATGCAGCTGTCGAATCAGCCGAAGCTGATAGAAAGCGCTCCTGGCCATAGCCTCCCCCTGCGATACCAGGGTAAGGCCTGGATCCAAAAGCACTCCCAAGCTGTGTACAGGAAGATCTAACTCATTTCTCAAATTCCAATCCCCCACAATGAGCACCTCCGTCTTGCTTGGATTCAGCTTCAATTTGTTATCCCTCATCCAGCCCATTACTGCCCGTAGCCAGGCATTTAAGGTATGAATGCCATTTCCGGAGGAGGAGGAGGAGGAGGAGGAAAAAAAGATTTGGGTGTCATCAGCATGCTGATAACACCCTGCACTAAATCTCCTGAAGACTTCACCCAGCGGTTTCATGTAGATGTTAAAAAGCATTGGTGACCCTAAGGTATTCCATATAATAGTCCCATTTTGAGGAACAATTGTTACCAAACTTCATCATCTGGAATCTTCCTAAGAGATAGGAGTGGAACCACTGCAAAGCAGTGCCTCCTATCCCCAACTTCCAGAGGCGATCCAGAAGGATATCATGGTTGATGGTATTGAACGCCACCAAGAGATCCAAAAGAACCAAGAGAGTCACACTCCTTCTGTCGATTTCCTGGTAAACATCATCCATCAAGCCAACTAAGGCCATCTCAACCCCATAGCCTGCTCTAAAACCAGTTTGAAATGGGTCTAGATAATCGGTTTCCCCCCAAACTGCCTGAAACTGCCTGAAGCTGGAAATTCTTTTAATCACCTTGCTCAACCACAGGACATTGGAGACTGGCCTATTACAATCCATCACTGAGGGATCTAGTGAAGGCTTCTTAAGAACTGGTCTGATCATTGCTTCCTTCTAACAAGGAGGCATCCTACCCTCCCTCAGCGATGAGTTAATGATATTAACTAGGCCATCTCCTACAATTTCCCTGCTAGATAGAAGCAGCCAAGTCAGGCAAGGATCCAGAGAACAAGTGATAAGCCGCACCACCCCAAGCAGCTTGTCTACATCCTCCTCAGGCATCACAGATTGAAACTGATCCAATCTAATACTTCAGGAGGGATTGCTGGACATATAATAGCTCCCATATACTCTGCAAAAACAGTGGAGTCCAAGTCGGCCCGAATACAAGAGATTTTGTCGGCAAAGAACAAATTAAAAGCATTGCAACAGAACATAACCTCCAGGGCCTGGTTTGCAATGGAAGGAGCCTGAATCAAACTCCTCACAACCCAGGACAGCTCTGCTGAACACGAACCTGCAGAGGCAATGCATGAAGACCAGAATTGTGTTTGCTGCACAGACCACCTCCACATAAACCACATGGGCTCTATGCTGTGTCCTGTCAATTTCAAACCAAGTTCTCTTCCACTTGCTCTCCAGCCACCTACCTTGCTGCTTCAGACCACACAACTCCTCTGTATACCAAGGGGCTATTTTAAAACCAGGTTGGAAGGGACGCTTAGGAGCAATCATGTCTACTGCCCTGGTGAGTTCCCTATTCCAGGTTCCCACCAGGGCATCAACAGAATCACTGGCAGCACCAACATGAAAACCCTCCAAGACTTTTTTGGAATCCTACACTTTTCAGGCTGACCATCTTGTCCTCCAGCCCTGCAGGGCTGGGTTGTGGCTGTGAAACCAACCTTAACCAGATAGTGGTCCGTCCATGTCAATGGGATAACCACAGGATCCCTCACCCATGGAACACCCCCCTGATCTGAACATAAAACCAAATCGAATGCGTGGCTGGCAACATGAGTTGGTCCTAAAACTAGTAGGAATAGGCCCATAGTTGCCATGGCCGCTATGAACTCGCTATGAGCACCAGACAAGCCAGCCCCAGAGTGTATATTGAAGTCCCCCAGCACTAAGAGTCTAGGTGACTCCAGCAACAACTCTGCAACCAGCTCCATCAGCTCAGTTAGGAAGTCAGTTGGGCAGCGGGGTGGACGGTACACCAACACAATCCCTAATCTATCCCTAGTCCCCTTCCTAAAAAATACACATTCAATATAAGTCAACAGTCTCACAGGGGTTCTGGTAAGGGAGATGATATTCTTATGGACCACAGCCACTCCACCACACACACACCCCGCCCACTTCCCCTAGCCTGCTCCATAAAAGAGTAGCCTGGTGAGAGAAGCTGGGCCCAAACTGGCCCACTAGCCTCCCCCATCCAGGTCTCAGTTATACAAGCCAGGTCAGCACCCTTATCCATGATCAAGTCATGGATGATTTCAGTCTTATTCTGAACCAAGCTGGCATTGCAGAGGAGCAAGGCTAGGTCCTGTGGGTAGTTGGAACTGCTCCCTGAGACCAGAGAGCTGACAGAGCAGTGGGAGTGGAAACAGTTACTAAATTACTAGTTTCCCTTCACCTGTAATGGCCAGCTGCTCTGCCGCCAATTCTTCTATTCCCCACCACAACAGGGCCAGCGTAGTATAATGGTTAGAGTGCTGGGCTAGGACTGGGGAGACCCAAGTTCAAATCCCCATTCAGCCATAATACTTGCTGGGTGACTCTGGGCCAGTCACTTCTCTCTCAGCCTAACCTACTTCACAGGGTTGTTGTGAGGAGAAACTCAAGTATGTAGTACACTGCTCTGGGCTCCTTGAAGGAAGAGCGGAATATGAATGTAATAAATAAAAACAGTAATGCTGCCCCAGAGCTGCCAGATGCACCCCCTGCATCAACCTGCCTAAGAGAACACAAACACATTACAATAAAAGGTATGGCACAACCAAACAAAAGTAGGACTTACAAACTTTAACCCTGATCTCCAACCCTGCCTTAGTATAACTCCCCTTTGGCAGCTGCCTGCAGGCAGACCGCTGGACACACTGATGGCTATGCCTCAGGCATGCCTTCTTGGTATATATGCCTCCAAGGACCCAGCAGCCAGCAAGGACCCAGCAGCCCCTCCTCTCATGAGGAACTTCAGAGCCAAGCAACAGGTGGTATGTGTCAGGCAATCTTGAAATTATAAGGAAGGTCCCAGGTTCACTTCCTGATATCTTAAATTAAAAGAGTTATTAGGTATGTGAGCTAGGAAAGACCTGAACGCCTCAAAGGATGCTGACACTTAGGGTAGGCTATATTGGGCTAGATATACCAGTATGGTCTGATTCAGCAGAGTCAACAAATTTGAAATGCAGGCAGCCAGAGTGGGGGAGGGAGGTTCATTTCCTCCTGGGACTGGGGGGGTGGGAAGTTGAGTCAGCAAACAGTGAAACAACATGTGTACTCTCAACAGCCCCTATACTATATAGCTTTTAACTCTTTAAAAGCATGTTTTACAGGAGCCATAGTAAATGCACAGTTCAGTGTTCAAAGCATTCCAGCTGGCATATTGAACCTACATTGAAGTATGTAGGTTCAAAAGATAAATTGCTATACCAAAAAACTCAGATTTGCAGAGCCAGCAAGTGCCTTTTGATGAACACACCAATCTCTGTTAGACTGTAAACCTGCCTAACCTCACAAATCATGCTGTAATGCCAATGTTAGCTGAGATGTTATTCCCCTGTTTGAGGCAGATATAGCAGTTAAGGATATAGACTCTTGATTCCCCTCTTTACCTTATTTAAACAAATAAAATATTACTTATTTATGTCAATAGAGCCTTTCAACTCCCTCTAACTCCTGAAGTTAGGCAGGCAGGCAGGAGAAAGAGGACTTTTTGTTTGTGGTATATATAGAATGCCCTCCACAGGAAGCTTGCCTGATGCTGAACCTCAAGTCTTTCTGGTGCCAGGCAATGATCTTTTTATTTGTACAGACCTCCCAGCATGTGATGTGGAGCAGGTTTCAATTGATGGTTTTATTGATCCACTTAGGCTTTAATATTCTGTTGTACTACTGTAGCTCTTGCAGTTTTTAAATTTTGAGCCCTATAGTTGGATTTTATTGGTTTAAAAGCTGTTAGCCTGAGAAAGTTTGTTTTTTAAAGGAAGAGTGGTGCACTTACTTTAAAATAAATGAAATGAACCTCTGAGATACAGCCCACAAGCCAAAATGTAAGAAGGAAACACAAGGCTCTGAGCAGTTAGAACATAAGAACAGGCCTGCTGGATCAAGCCCAAGGCCCATCTAGTCCAGCATCCTGTTTCACACAGTGGCCCACCAGTTCTATAAGAGCATGGTAAAAAATCAGGCAACAAAACTGGGAAACAACTTCACAATATACTGAAATACTCAAGGAGGAGAAGAGCATAGAACTAGAAATAGATTTTATTCCAAGACTTTTAGTCACATACAACCTTTGCACTGATATGGCACAAGCCCTTACATTCCTCTACCACATGCAGAGATATAAATTTGCACATATTATGCTGGTACAGTCACTTCGCACAATCTCCTCCCTTTTTTCAGAATGAAGAAATGCACAAATCAGACACGTGTGTAAACTGACCTATTATATGTGACATATTGCTTCCTGACCATGTGAAGATTCTTGCTGGCTCATGAAAAGTCCATGGACTGGGGCTGAGAATGAGCCTGCAACAGAGAGTGAGGCAAAGTAGTGAGGCCCCTTCATTGGTCTGAGGAGGACCAACTGCCATCTGGCACCTCCTGTTGGAGAGGAACTGTGTCCTCTGCAGCCACTGCCATTAAGCTGTGGCAGAGGATGAGGTAAAGCAGAAGCACCCCTCCATCAGCCTGAGAATGACTAACTGCCATCCGGCCCTTCCCTTCACAGAATTGTTTTAGGGACAGGATTATTTGAAAGGGGTGAGGGGAACTGCTCTGAGTCTACTATAAGATTGATGTATATCTCACTGTAGTAGACAAATATATATATTTACTTATTTACTTACTTACAAGTAGCACAGGTTTAGCTATCAGGTAATAGCCACAATATTTCCGAAGTGTTGAACCATTAGTAGAGTTCCTTATTGGAAGCAAAAGCAATGAAAATGTGAACTTCGACCAGGTTTGCAAAAAGAATGGGGGCGGGATCATTCTGTAAGGAAGGCAGTTGAGTGAATTATTACAAATCAAAGCTGTATTTTGTAAGCTGCAAAAGAAAATGGACCTTTCATGGCCATGTGATGTTCCATTCCATTCTGACCAGGTGTTGTCAAGAACTATTGCAAAAGCGATTCAACATGTAGTTATTAAAAATGTCTTTAAAAAGACTTTAAGATTCCCCTATGACTTAGAGGTTCAGACAACTTTGCTGCAGCTACTGGATATTAACAGAATAATGCACACTCATACCACCAAAGAGCATTATAATAAGAAGGATCACCTTCACAAATCAGAAGAAAGATCAATAGATGAGGCTAAACTTTGTTTCTTGCAATACCTTTGAATGGCAGACACGCACTCTCGGAAGCTGTATTTTTGTTTTAAAGATCTATAAAAACACTGTCAGAACTATAATGCACGCACCTCTCAAAGAAAAGATGTGCCAATTCAGAAGCTGCTTGTGTAGTTTTTATTATTATTTCATGTTTCCAATATCTGAAAGTTCAGGCTGAACAAAATGGTTTTAAATAAAAATCAGCAACTAGAAGAAACCTCTGCTGGCCACAAAATGCCCATGCATCTGTTCCAGAAGCTTCTCCTGCTTCAGCTTTGTTTGAGAAATGATGGAAGGGAGGTCTAAAGAGGCAGCAGTCACCAAACATGCTGCTCAATGTACCTTCACTATTCAAAAGTGGTGCATGGAACAAGGAACCAACTATAAGGCTTGAAAGCATCTTCATGTATTTAAAAAGTAATTTGAGAAACTCATCCACCTTTATTGACGGTTGCAATCTCATGCATCAGGTCACCCTGATGCAAGGTTAAAGTTTAATATACTGGGCAATATCCAAACGAAATTTAGTTGAAATCAATGGAATTTAAGTTAGTTATGACTAACTTGTCTGATTGATGTCAATGATGCTTCATCATGATGAACTAGTCTGGATATTGCCTATTGTTTAAGTTACATTTAAATCTGTGAATGTACCATTTTGCATATTTGCTAATTTATACTGCTTGTAATTTGTAACACTTGAACTTCAACCAGAAGAACCAATTCTTGAGACATCTGAATCTTCAGACAAGCTTGATTTTCAACTTTGTAATGCCTATGCAAAGAGGAATTAATTTAGGAATGTAATTAGTGGTGTGCACGAACCGGTCCAGAGGCCATGTTCGGGGGCCTCCAAACCGGTTCGGAACCTGGCCGGTCCGGCACTGGGGGGGGGTCTAGCTTTAAGGGCGGGGGGGTAGTACTTACCCCTCCTGCCGCTCTTCTCTCTCCAGCGCTGCAGTAAAAAGTGAAGTTTGGGGGGCGGCAGCATTCCTCCCTGCCGCCCCTGCCCCCATTGTTGCCTGGAAGTAAAGTAATGTACCAGCACGCATGCGCCCATCGCGGCTCGTGCGCGCCTGTTGCTGCCATACACGCATGTGCTGCACACGTCACACGTGGCGCATGCGTGCTGGTACATTACTCTACTTCCAGGCAATGGCAGGGGCAGGGGGGGCAGGGAGGAATGCTGCCGCCCCCAAAACTTCACTTTTAACTGCAGCGCCGGAGGGGGAAGAGTGGCGGGAGGAGTAAGTACTACCCCTCTGCCCTTAAAGCTAGACCCCCCCAGTGCTGGACCGCGCCTCCATGGTTCTGTGCACACCACTAAATGTAATACTCCCCTTAATCCATTATGCACTGCTAAGTTGACTTTGGAGCCACTGATGATGAGATTTTGTTACCATGCTTGCTCAAACCTGGGTCCTGAACCCATGTGCATCCACAGTTGGGTGTCCATGACCAGGGGTGTAGCTATAATTGGACGAATGGGTTCAAAGAACCTGAGCTGTGCCCAATCAGGAGCCACCATTCGCGGCCCTGACACACACCCCGCATCTGACGTCAGATGGGGTGGTAATTTAGCTCCAGAGCAGGGGTCGCGCGGCCCCTTCGGGAGCTAAACAAAGGCTGGCACTGCGTTTGCAGCGCCAGCCAGGAGCGGCTCTTCCCTGCAAAGGCAGATAAGAGTTGCTCCTGGCTGGTGCTGCGAACGCAGCGCCAGCCTAACTAGCTCCTGAAGAGGCCGCGCGACCCCTTCAGGAGCTAAGACTGGTGCTGCATTCTCAATGCAGCCCAGAAGCGGCTCTTCCCTGCAGGGAAGAGCCGCTCCTGGGCTGGGCTGTGCTGCGAATGCAGCACCAGCCTTTGTCTAACTGCCAAAGGGGCCATGCGGCCCCTTCAGCAGTTAAGCTGTTTCTCCCGAACGGAGCCTCAAGGCTCCATTCGGGAGCCAGACCACGCCCCCCATGTCTGATGTCAGACGCGGGGCGTGGCCATCCCCTGCATCTGACATCAGACGCAGGGGCGGGGCTATCGGGGTACCCGCCCGGCCGCACACAGGCCGCCGACGGGCTAGCTACGCCCCTGTCCATGACTAATCTGAAGTTAAGGGGAACCACTCAAAACGCCAGAGGAAACCCTTTCCCCACTGCAGCCAACTCTGTTAGTTGAGAAGCAAGCAGCTATCTGCCTGACAAGAGTAGCCCACAATTACAAGCACCAAAGTTGCAAGCATGAAAAACCAGGGGTCAGTCCAGACTCTGCAGTGTCTTCTTAGGGTAGCACTCAGAGCAGACTGACTCTGAACAAATAAAATCTCAGCGTACCCAAGGTCTGGATATTGGCAAACACACATTTTTGAACAAACACTGTCATCATGTTCTGATTACTAGTATTTTCAAAGGTTATATTTCTAAAATGGTTGATAAAATTTGTGGTTACTATGCCAGCTGTTAGTAGTAGTTTCAGTTTTAATCTTCAATTATTCCTAATATCAGTTTCTGATAATGTCATAATTTTTCCTCTTTTTCTCTTTGTATAGGTTGTAAAAGTTGAATAGACAATTAAGGATTTTACTAAATTTTACTAAAATTGTAAAGCACATAGAAGTACAGGCCCTCCTGGGAGAGAACCAGCATGGCTTCTGCAAAGGAAATCTTGCCTCACAAACCTTTCGGAGTTCAACAAGTGTGTGGATAAAGGTGATCCAGTAGACATGGTATACTGTATCTGGACTTCCAAAAAACTTTCGACAAAGTTCCTCATCAAAGACTCCTGAGGAAACTTAGCAGTCATGGGATAAGGGGACAAGTACATGTGTGGATTGCTAACTGGTTGAAGGACAGGAAACAGAGGGTAGGTATAAATGGAGAGTTTTCACAACGTAGTGAAGTAATAAGTCCCAGGGATCTGTACTGGGACCAGCACTTTTTAATTTATTCATAAATGATCTAGAAGTAGAGTAGGGGTAAGCAGCGAGGTGGCCAAATTTGCAGATGATACCAAACTCTTTCAGGTAGTGAAATCCAAAACAGATTGTGAGGAGCTCCAAAAGGATCTCTCCAAACTGGGTGAGTGGGCAACAAAATGGCAAATACGGTTCAGTGTTGGCAAGTGTAAAGTGATGCACACTGGGACGAAAAACCCCAACTTCAAATATACACTGATCAGATCTGAGCTGTCGGTGACTGACCAGAAGAAGGATCTTGGGGTCATGGTGGACAGCTCATTGAAAATGTTGACTCAATATGCAGCAGCTTGAAAAAGGCCAATTCCATGCTAGGGATCATTAGGATGTTGGAAGTTAAAGGACTTTGCGCTGTCTCTTTCTCTCAGACAGTGGAGGACAGACTAGTAAGTCAGAGGGCTAGAAGGTCAAGACATTGGTCATCACTTCTCCACTGCTCTGATGCTATCCCTTTGATATGTAGATTGCAAATCTCAGGGACTAACTTCCTTTCTCTCTCTCTTCCCTACCTGCCCTTCTACCTTGCAACATGGCAAGCCTCTCTCCCTGCACCATGTGTGCAGAGAAGATGCAGAATCCATCTGCATCCAGCTAGATAGATAGATTAGAGATCCTGACTCCTCACTTTCCTATCTAGAATGGAGTTCCTTAATAAATGCCTTATATATTGATCTGAAACTATGAATTGGCTCCAAGTTACTTTACTCTCAGCATACATGCATGCCTAACTAAATCCACTGTGTTGTGCCTCTGTGCACTCTGCTATAATGAGAAAGGGATTCTCTCATCACAGAGAATTTCCAACATAGGAAGGGGACTGAAAATAAAACTGCTACTATTATAATGCCCTTATAGAAAACTATGGTGTGGTCACACCTGGAGTACTGTGTACAATTCTGGTCACCACATCTAAAAAAGGACATTGTAGAACTGGAAAAGGTGCAGAAGAGGGCAATCAAGATGATCTTTCTTATGAGGCAAGGCTACAACACCTGGGGCTGTTTCGTTTAGAAAAAAGATGACTGCGGGGAGACATGATAGAGGTCTATAAAATCATGCATGGTGTAGGGAAAGTGGATGTCTCTCTCACATAACATTAGAACCAGGGGTCATCCCATGAAATTGATTGCCACAAAATTTAGGACCAGCAAACAGAAGTACCTTTTCACATAACGCATAATCCACTTGTGGAATTCTCTACCACAAGATGTGGTGACAGCCAACAACCTGGATGGCTTTAAGATGGGTTTGGATAACTTCATGGAGGTCTATCAACAGCTACTAGTCGGAGAGCTATAGTACACTTCCAGCCTCAAAGGCAGGTTGCCTCTGAGTACCAGTTGCAGAGGAGTAACAGCAGGAGGGAGGGCTTCCTGCGGCATCTGGTCAGCCACTGTGTGAAATAGGATGCTGGACTAAATGGGCCTCGGGCCTGATGTAGCAGGGCTGTTCTTATGTTCTTAAGGAGTCAGTCATGATAGTGGTTTATAAAATTATACATAGTGTGGAGGACATGGATAGAAACTTTTGCCCCTTTCTCCATAGGTCATACAATGAAAAGAGATCAGCAGCAGATTCAGGGTGGGCAAAAGAAAGCACTTCTTCATACAGTGCACAATTCACATATATAATTTGCTACCATGAGATACCATATTTACCTGGATACAAGTCAACTCTAAATTTAAGTCACGCCTCTTAAAAAATAAATACAGGTTACCCCTTATTTACCCCAAAGGAAGAGGACTCTAAATACAAGATGACCCCCTGATTTCTAATGTGAAATGACTTAGAAAAAACAATTTTGGATTTAGGTAAATACAGTATGATGGCCACTTCATCACTGACTGTTGGTGCACAAATATTCCTTTCTCTAAGTGGGTTGCATATTGCTTCTCCCACTACCTAATACAGCAATGATGTGCAAATGCTCCTCTCTGTGCTACAGTAAAAGGCATGCTTTGTCTAGAATCCCTAAAAACAAGGGTATTACTTTGTTCATAAAACAGGTTCATAAGAGATACAATAAGATATGTTTCCAACCCTGCTAGGAATAGTGGCAAGACAAAACGGCCATCCTTTTCATAATATTCTTGCCAGGCTCAACAAGCTATCTAGAATTCTTAGCACTTTGTGTAGTAAAAGTCTGGTCTTTGTTTTTGTTCAGATGAATGTAAGTTGCATAAGCATATGCATCACAGAACTCAACAATTGCACAATCTTGCATGTTGAGATCTTGTATTACTGCCATCTATTTCGGTGAGGCTTGCAGTGGTTCCCTGTGGACTGCACCTTGTTGTATCATCTGGCCTATTGTAGTCAACTGCTTTGTTCTCCCAAATATTAGCTGGTAGCTTACAGGGAAACAACAGTATATCTTATTTCCCTTGTGGAAAAGTCCTGTACCACTGAGCATCAATTCTTCCAAGAAATGACTGAAAATACTAAAAAGAAATATGAAGAATTGTTAGCGTGGCTGCAAATCTTGGTGTGTGATTCAATTTAAACTGTATTTCTAATAATGACATTTCCACATTTCTTCATAATGAGTCACAAGTAAACATGACATTTCTGCAATGAGATCCAGATATGCAATGTGACCAAAGATTAAAACTGAGCCATTTTAATATTTTAATTATTCTGATAGAGTTGGATTCTAGCCTCTGATTCCACCAACACTCGAGCCACAAGCAAATAATCTGAAAATAATAATCTGATAAACCTGGCCACTTTCTTCTTCTTCTAGTAAATTGTCTCTTGGCTGTTTACTATTTTGTTTGATTTATTTTTATTCCTAAAACATTTACGGCGAAGAATTCTATTCATACCTTTTTTCCTGCAGCTTTTTACTAAAAAGGGTAGAAAACTCAGTAGAGAGTGGTTAACATTAAAACTAATTCAGTGCTGTTGCTACAATGTTAGCTGATCTCCCTTTCCCTCTGAGACCCTCTGTGCCTCTCCGTGACCCTCAGGGACATTTTCAGTGTGCCCTGAGGGAAGCAGATATTGGCAAAAAGTGCCGCACATTCTGTAGTGTCAGCACTGTTTTAATCTGGATGTCAGCCAGTGCAATTACAAATTGGATGGTACTGCGCTCATTTGCCAGTGATTCACCAGAACCACTCTTTGAACTTCTATGTTCAAAACGAATACATATAGTTTCGAGTTTAAAATTTTAACAGTTGTGAATATTATCCTAGATTTTCATAAGTAATACTATTTTGGTGAATTGACACACTATTCAAGGATTGTCTTAGGTTATTCACATAAAGTAAAAAAGAGAATTCAAATACACTGGGAGAGTTTAAAATAGCCAAGCCCACTGCAGTTCTCATATATAATAGCAATAGCAATAGCAATAGCACTTACATTTATATACCGCTCTATAGCCGGAGCTCTCTAAGCGGTTTACAATGATTTAGCATATTGCCCCCAACATTCTGGGTCCTCATTTTACCGACCTCGGAAGGATGGAAGGCTGAGTCAGCTTTGAGCCCCTGGTCAGAATCAAACTTGTAACCTTCTGGTTACAGGGCAGCAGTTTTACCACTGTGCCACCAGGGGCTCTTATGTTGACTCAAGCATTTCTCAGTTTATCATATTATTTGTGAATTATACTACCTAAATCATGTATATTAATCAAATTTGAATAAAATTATTTCTATTGATTTGGGTAGTTCTTTATTCCACTTTTGGGTGGATGATTTTGAAATATTTCTTATAGTATCAAATCCAGTCTTGCAACCATGTCAATCTTTGCACTTAAGTCAAAGTTAAGGTTTTTTTGCGGGGAGGGGGAGGAGAAGAAGGAGAACAACAACAACAACTTTCTGAACCAATTTTTGGTTCAGGTTCAGTTTGACTTCCTGATTCTGAGTTTACTTTGCATCAGATCAGTTCATGTACTGACTGTGGTCTACGAAACCACAAGCAGGCCAGAAAACTGTTGCATTCACAGAGCTCCCCTTCATGCAAAATTTGATCAACACTGTCAAGGTGACAATGCTCATCACCTGTGAGACAAGCAAGAATGCCCACTTCTCTTCTTCATTCCACCCCCATTCACTCAGGTGACATTTTCAGCAGTGAACGTGCAGTACACAGCCACATCTTGGGCAACCATGCGTGCCAGATACAAGAATTTATTATCTGAGCAGATCTATATCTGAGCTGCAGAAACTTGTTTTCAATTAATGTATATTGGCTTCTCTGGATTTGGTTAACACTGGTCAAAAGCAAAAGAAACAGTCCAGTAACATCCAGATAAGCTGACTACCTAGCAGGAGTCAGGGCACATACTTTCTAAATATACTTTCATAAACTGCTTTTCTGCTTTGGGCAGTTATGTCCATCTGGTGGGCCACTGTGTGAAACAGGATGCTGGACCTGATAGGCCTTGGGCCTCATCTAGCAGGGCTCTTCTTATGTTCTTATGTCCAAATGACAAACATCTCCATGAATTAAATATGCACGAGTGTTTTATGTTTCAGATCAAATTGTAAAATGCTGGTAATAATTCGGAACACCCAATGAAAAGAAGCATTGCCTTGTATTTAAAGCCATGTGAGCTATTTTTGCAATGGAGCTTCTTTGTTGCCACCCCCCTATTGCAGCCTCCTGCGCCTTCTGAAAATCCACTCTTGATTGTCAGGGGAGCCCCCTGGAAAAGTGTACCTTGGAGCATGATGTCTCAGGGAGGAAGGAATCAGTAGCTAGTGGAAGTGCACTTTGCATGAGCAGGAGCATATTTTCACTTGTACAAGGCACCTTTGAAAACAAGCCATTATTTCCATTGTAATCATGAGGAAATAGATTAAATAATATTAATGTTACAAAGATGAGACCAAAAATTCCCATATGTTAATATAAAAGCAAAGGGTCCCTTTTGGTCAAGAAAGCTGTCTGGGTGAAAATCTTACGGAACATGGCAGAAACCTCATCTACAGAGTGAAAAATCAACTTCCATAAGGGAACAGTGGCCAACATATAGAGCAGCGAGAGAGTAGCCCAGCAGAACTCCCCAAACAACTTCAACAATGCAGCAGGAAGCAGCAGGTTTTGCCACACTCCCCTTCCCCAGGAGGCCCTCTGTGCCACCCAAAAATATATCCACATGGATTATTCTCTGGGAAAGGGGAAGTTGTCCCTCCCCCCCCCCAAATGCTGCTTCCCTGCTGCTCTCTCACCTCACTGGTGCTTTTCATGTTAGCCAGCTTCATTATGGAACAGAAAATAGCATCTGGATGTCCAGGATTTCCAGGTTATTTTTAACAGTAATTTATTCAGATTTTTAAAAAAAAAAAAAAACCTATAACACTAAATAATAGGAATAAAGGAGTAGAGCTGCAACTAAGGTAAAAGCTTAGTTATGAAATATAGGTATATATCATCCTTCTGGGTGGTACAAATCTAGAAAAGAGGCTACTGATAATTAAAAAATGATTTTGAAAAAATTACTGAATATCCCATTGTTAGTTTCCAACCAGCTAAGTAAGCAAAAAAGGAAAAGGAACAAAATAGAAGAGAAAGGGGAGATAAGAAGGATTGGGGGAAAGTTTTTGTGTGTCAGCTGGTCAAAGAATCAGATTGTTAGGTTACAGCAACTATTTGGGGCAATACTGTTGTAGTCAAAACACTCCAAACCGGCATCCCATGTGTCCTTGCCTCCCTCTATGTGAAAGTGCCCCTGAAGAAACAAATTCTAGGAGTACTGTTACCTAGTATTCAGTAACAGCACTTTGGATCATCATCTCCTTTTTCTTGTTCGAAATTCTGGCCCACCGCCATTCCTCTCTCTTCAAAGTAGCCCACACTATTTGCTGTTGACTGAGGCTGTACCGTTTACTCATTGCCATGTTATCCTCCTCCAATGTTGCCAGTCACCTTTTCCAAGATATTATCATATCCAATACAATCAGTCATCTTGGATTATATCTGAAGTGAATTCTTTTTATTCCAATATGAGTAGAAAATCAATCAGAAAAGTGCTCAAAACTCCAAATAAGTGCTACTGCTTGCTGTACTTGACCAAAGTCATATCAGGGTGGCTTTGGGGGGCCAAGGAACCCCTCAGAAAAGTAGACACCCCCCACACACATTTCTGTTTCAGAAATCGAACACATGGGACACAGCTCATCTATCCCGAAATGTACTTTGCCCCTTCTGTGCTCTCCTATTTTTTTTCCCTGGTGCCACCTCTGAAGTCATAGCACACTGCTCAGGAAACTGCATGCAATATATGGTACCAATCTCTGCTTCAGTCACTCCAGATTCTTCTTCAGAAACACATGTCAAATTGCCACACGTTATATACTAGGAATAAAATAAATGTGCATGGGAGGGAGCAGCACTGACCTAGCCATGGGGAAACACATATTCATTTTACCCTGTTCAACAACTCTACAAAAACTAGACTCTCTCATGAATGTCCAGGCTACAACACATGGAATCCTACTCCAGCCACAGACATGTTCATTAGAGCATCGGAAAGAATCTTAAAAAAATAAGCTAAAGCTGAAAGTTCAACAATGTCAAATGTAACAGAGATCATTGCAAAGCCAATGGACAATGCCTCTTACAGATTTTCTAAAGGAATTTTTAAAAATAAATTTCAAGTTTATAAATTTTCCATGTATCCATTATGGGATCAGTGAGAAAGGGCTCGAGGGAGAGCGGGGAGGAAGGCTGCTAGCACTTACCTCCCTGCAAATGATCCCTCTGTCTTTGCTGGGCAACCGGATCACGTGCCCAGACAATTGCTGGCTGAACCCAGCAATACAGAGGGTCAGGGGTTGGGAAGCATCACCCCGCAAGTACACAGTGCATTGTGGGGATTCCTCTGACCCCAGCCAGGAAGCAAGCAGCCAGGCCTGGCAGATGAGCAGAAAAACAGGGCTAAGGGAGTGCTTGATCTCTCAACTTGGTTTTGGAGGCGGGCTCTGCAGGCAGGTTTGCGGCTCCCGACGGTCCTCATGCACAGGTATCCCGGTTTTGCCTGCGCATGAGAACAGCTTCAATCTCTTCTAGGAATATTCAAGTTAGGAGCAAAGCCCAAAATTCCCTTTTTAATGTAAGGCACATAATAACAGTTCAAGTGTTATGTTAATTGCCAATATCCAAGATATTGAAAGTGCTATCATCAGTTTTCACAGTATGAATAATCACATATCAACTGTATCAACCAGAGGCGTAACTATAGGGGGGGCAGGGGGGGCATGTGCCCCGGGCGCCATCTCTTCTGGTCACGTGGGGGGTGCCGCCATGACAAAAATTTTTTTTTTAATTTTTAAAATTTTTTTGTTAATACAAATGTTTCCTGCTCAGTGCAGCAGCGCTGCAGCAGTCAAGGGAGCGCGTTGGCGCCCCCTCCCCCACGAGCGGTCCCTTCCGCGCCGCCTGCGCCTCCCCATTGCTTTGCTTGCACCTGGCGGCCAGTCAGTGGCCTGGCTTGGTGGTGGCGGCGGGCGCTTGTGAGGAAAAACCTAAGTATAATCTAGTATGTTGGGGGTGGGGGGGCACCATTTCAGTGCTTGCCCCGGGTGCCGTTTTCCCTAGTTACGCCTCTGGTATCAACACAGGCAATGGGAGCCAAACTGGGAAACAATAAGCCTGTCATCAATTTATTATTATTTACTTAAGCCATTTTTATCCTGCCTTCAGCACAAATATACTCAGGATAACTAATAACCAATACAAAAAGTTAAAACAGAAAACAAAAACATCGCTGTTGACTATACCTGTGATATGTTATTATGTAACATTACTAGTAAGTAGTATTATATAAACAGAAAGTGTAGCATTCTCAAAAGAACAACAAAAGGAAGTAATTCACACAGTGTGCAATTAAATGGAATTAATGGAATTCTCTGCCACGGGATATGATGCTGGCCATTAGCTCGGAGGGCTTTAAAAGGGGCTTAATCAAATTCATGGAGGACAGGTCTATCAATGGCTACTAGTCTGGTGGCTTTAGGCCACCTCCAGCCTCAGAGGCAAGATGCTTCTAAATACCAGATGCATGAGAGCAACAGCAGGAGAGAGGCCATGCCCTCAGCTCTCAGAGGCATCTGGTGGGCCACTGTGGGTGGGAAACAGGATGCTGGGCTAGATAGGCCATGGACCTGATCCAGAAGGGCTGTTCTTATGTTCTTAGTGTTAACCATCAATTGTGTGAACATAAAATAGTTGTTCTTTGTAAGAATTGTACATTGCTGCTCATTTTAAGTTGAAACACAGTGCAACAGGAATGATAATTTTGATGGAATTGTCACATACAATTAGCATCATACTTTGTAATTTATCGAGTCAATGCAACACCACTTATGCAACCAAGGATACCTGGGGATGTTGCAGATTGATTTGGGTTTTTAATTGCTGAAGAGTTCACAGGTGCTTCATTGGGAGGATGCAGAGTTTAATATATTCCGTGGTCCCGGCAAAGCCCTGTAACATAATGTTGAGTCATGCATATAGACACAGGATTTTAAAAGAACAAGAAAATCTTCCATTTGCCAAATGATAAGTAATGAGGAGAGTTAAGCAAGAGATTCCACTGTGACTCTCTTATTCTAAGAAGTGCCATTATAAGCCTGATAGAACACCAGCAAAGAAAATGCTATGTTACCTCTGGTTCATTAGTTGTCCTCTCTCAGATCAAGGAACATTCATATACATTTTAAAGTTTCACCTCCATATTCATCTCTTCCCACAGAAGTTACTATGGGAAGGGTGGGGGGCAAGAAAAGACACCAGTATGTAGCTGCTAGCCTATTATCTTCATTCCCCTTAATCTCCTAGATAGCCATTAGCAACATAGCATTTGTGCTTCTACTAAAAAGCAAAACGAAAAAAGGCTTACCAAGTTTATCCTTATAATTATAAACTATCACTTGTCTCACTTTTTAATAGTCACTTTTCCTGATAATAATGAGTACCTCCATCAGTGTTTGCCTACACATTTTTACAGCTGTAGTGTGCATATGAGATAATGTAGGCATTGCATTCAATATGCTGTGCTTCTCAAGAGATGAGGAAGTGTCTTGCTAGTTCTTGACAGTACCTACTAAAGCCTGTATATTTATTCAAAACATCAAACTGGGTGGTCTGGGAAACAGACTGCAAAACCACAGGCAATTCCAAGTCACTAGAGTTAGCAGGGGGAAAATCTCTTCTCTCTCTCTCTCTCTCATTCTCTCTCTCTCTCTCACACACACACACACACACACACACACCATGAAATCAAGTTTTTCTTGCATATACTCTAATAAAGAGGAGATACACAAATGAAAAGTCTGCTGTTTGGGACCAATCTGCTACTCAGCTAAATTTCAGGAGTGGGTAGAAAAATGTAGAGTCATTTCAATTTATTTTTGCTGAACAGTATGAGGCTGTTCTCATGAGCCAGGATCGTGTGCACACAAGCAGCTTGCAGCTCATGCTGGTGAATCCTCCAGTGCACTGCTCTTTGTGCACTGTGGGATGCTCAGAGGCCGGGAGAAAAGTCCCAGCCTCAGAGCAATCCGCCCTTCTCCATTCTGCGCAGAGCAGGATTGATCGCGTAGGAGCACGCTCTGTGTGCTCCCACCAATGGTTGATTGACTGGGTGGAAAGCAAGGTTTACAAAGCCTTCCCCCTGCCCTCCCAAAAGGTCGTGTGAATGGCCCCTATGTCATTCAATTTTTTCGGTTTGCTTTTTAATTTGGAGGGCCATGCAATGTGCCATTCTGAAGAGAATGGAAAGCCAGTGGTGTATGACAATACCAGCACAAAATATTCACCCTTCCAGTATCACAACCCTAACTCACTTAAAACATGGTGACACCCCAAGGACACTGCAGCTAGTTTCCCCCTTAGCCTTTCTCCCATAGTCTTTTCCAAGGCAATCACACCAACATTTGTATATATGGTGAGTTACATGTTTGGAAATATTAGAAATTGTCTTAAATACTATAACGTCTGTAACCAAAGTCAAAATTTACTGTGCATATTTTATGTATAAAGGGGAAAATATTTCTATATTGTTTAGGTCTGGATGAAACACAGCTTTTGCAAAGCACACAAAGACTTAGACAGAAGTCAAACATAAGTAAACAACATGGGAGCAAAAGACCCATCAACACAGAACATAACATGTTATCATCTGATGTGGCTCCTTATAGTTTCTTTGCGCTCCATAGAGAGCTAGATAGAGATATAACTCTATCTAACCAGAATGCTGCACTTTGCAAATTAACTCCCCAACTTTGACAAGATAATGAATTATCCATTTCTAGATTTTGCATCTCAAGTCAATCCTAGATAACATCAATACAACAAGACATTACAGAATGAAATATAGAATTAAACATCACATATGTGGCAGTATAGCAGCTACATTCTGAAGTGATCTTTTTTAACCTTCACTTGGCAGTCACTCCAAATTTAATTGTGCTATGAGTATTTGTAAAAATACAGGACACAAAGGCAATATCACTTAGCAAACCTCATATACTTCCATGCCAGCATTTGTCTCCTAGTTACAGCAAGGGTAATATCATCAGCGCCAGGCAACCTAGATGAGAATTATCAATCGGTTACCAAGAAACCTAATGATTTCATCAATAATATTTTACCAGTTCCAAAGGTCATTTGGAGAACTAATGCCAAGCAAAATCCACCTTCCAAAGTGGGCGATGTGAGGATGGCTGTTAAGGGTCAACACTTCGTTTCTCATTTCTTTAATTGATATTTCCAAATGAGTATTAATTGAGCCACAATGAGAAGAGTGTGCCATTTGACAGCGCAAGTGACAGGATGGAAGTGCCATTTGCAGAGTGTATATAACCACAGCTAACATCCTCAAAGCGTTAATTCCATTTTATGTCTTTCACATTTAATAGCAAATTTGCCATTTAATCTTTAAGACAGAAGTTACTTATTCTCAATCTACCTCTCACTTGCACTGATATAATCTCATGCCACTCAGACTGGCCTGTGGCATGAAGCACGTCACACTTTCAAATCAGGTCCATTTTTTCATTAACTCATATCCTTCCTGAGATGCCCTCCTTTACAGATGGCTGATCAGCAATCAACACTAGTTTGTTTCAATCAGAAAAGCAGCCGTAACTTCTCATTTAAAAACTGTTCCTGGAGAAGCACATTAGTTGAAGACATAAAGCTGGCACTGGGGAAACAATGACTCTAACAACTGATTTTTTTTAAAGCCGCATACTCAGAAGAGATGCTGGTTTCTTTTTATATAAAGAAAAAGAAAGCCTGTAGCATATTATGGCAAGTCTTCTCAAAAGCTGGCCAGTCACCAATAAACTATAAATCAGAGGTGTGACTAGAAAAGGCAATGAGAGATCAGAGGCACTGCTTGAAATATTTCCCATATATACATAATAATTTATTTAGAAAACACCTTTAAAAGCCACTAGGCCCCATACAAAATTCAAAACTAAAACAGGCTCAGCCCCCACACTCATAATGCACACACAAAGAAATTTCCTCCCACTGTTGTAGAGTGTACTGGCTGCCCTTTGATCCTATATGACTGAGGTTAAGCATTTACACTTTTCAAAAGGCTGCTTTATCCCACTTGGGAGAAATACAACCGACTTTTAAATTTCTTTCCACTTTTCGATCAGTTTTGCTTAGGTTAAAAAAAATGCACGTTTGCAAAAGTGAACCTCATGTGTCATGAACAAGCAGCTCTGGTAGATCCTGGTCCATCATTTTAATGTGTTTGCATTCCAGCTCCTAATTCCATATAAATCCTCTGAAGCTCACTACATCAACACTTGCTCTTCTAAATATATCAGTTGGTTTTCAACTTCTTACTCTCAGTGATATTTTTCACATCCATTTGTCTTCCACAAAGAAAGTTGCACATCTGCTAAGGAACCCCAAGTGTTGTAGAGAAATATGGGTGTGTTCTAAGTTCTGCCATTAGCTCACCCCGAACACCAGTCTGTTGAGCCTAGCTAGTACCGTACATGCATTGAGAGTGTTTTCTAATAGTCCAACAATACTCTATGGCAGCTTATTACAAAGGAAGGTGAATAACAACAGGCAAGCTGTTGTTTTGGACCAACTGTCCACCATTAGTGTGTTTTTTGTCAAGAAAGATAAGCTTTCAAAAGGACTCTAGTTCTTAGGAAAACAGTCCGAGAATGAAACAATCTGATTCTTTCATATAAAAATATCTGCTCAGAGTAACAGAATACAATCACATACTTCTCACTTATAGGATACTAAAAAGGAGTACAGATATTATTATTATTATTATTATTATTATTATTATTATTATTATTAAGTGGGGGACAAAAAGGGAAGATAAAACTTTCCATCAAAAATAGAAATGAAGCAATGGGGGTGGGGGTTGTGTTGGGTTTTTAGGAAGAGTTAGGGTGGGGTGGGGGTTTTCCCCCCATGCAAGATAGGGAATGGACCAGTTTGCATGAGGAAACAAATCATTATTTATTGGGCTGGGAACACAAGCCAAGGCCTCCGCTTACTTTCTCAGCTCATCACAGAGCCATGATGTTTTAATCCAGGCTTGTTAAATTACGGCTCTGCAGCTTGCACAAAGCTAGGAGCAACGGTTTAGCACTGGCTTACAAGCCAGGATGTGAAACCACAATTTGAAGTTTCACATCCTGGCTTGGAAGCCAGAGCTAAATCACAGTTCCTGGCTTCACCCGAGTCATAGTTTAACATGCCAGAATGTCTGGTGGCATATGGGCTATGGAGGAAAGGGAAAGTATGCAAGCTTGGCTCATGTTCCTGATTAATAAACCTTGGTTTATCAATTGTCTGACCAGGTCCATTGCCTTTGGAAGAACTAGGCACCTACAAGAGTTTAGGCTGGTTTTGTGGTGAGAAAGGGATATTTCATACTAGCCAGCAACCACCAGGAGCTAGAAAAATGGCCTTTGGCTAATGACCAGCGCATGAAAACATATTTGCATGATCCAAGTCTCCACATGAGCCCATCAACAGGGTTGCTATTATTAGCAGGATTGTGGTAGCACTGTTCTGAGTCACTGCAATCATACAAATCATAGTAGACAGATAAATGTCCCATATGGAAACAATGTTTACACAAAAAGCACTCCTGCTTCAGAAAAACCAGTCTGAGTGTCCAGAGGCCCAGTGCAGTACAAATTAATCTAGATGGGTCCAAGTGCAAGCAACTTTCACTCTTTTCAGGACAGTACTTAAGATGGGCCACAGGGAAATCCTGCTTAGCAAAAGGGCATGAAGAGGCTTGCTGTCTCTGCCTCTTCACTAGCACTGGAGAAACAACCAAAGCGCAAATCACCACATACACTGTATGAGCTAATACAGATCCTTAGAATCATCCAAGGAACTACTGGATCCAATTTACTGTTGTGTAAACCATGTTTCCTGCAGCATTTGATTCCATAATTTAAAGATGAATTCAATATTCTAACATTACCCTTTTGGGCCTAGCCTTGACTCAAATGAAATTGTTTTCCATGTCTTTCCATAGTTTCATGTCTAACCGCTCAAAACAGATTCTTGTGAATAGCTTAAATCTTCAGATATCTCACACCAGAATAATACAACTGACTTCATAGGAATTACTTTGGAATAACTGATTGAACCAATTGTGATCCATATTTATATTTCCTTCTGACCTCAAATGTCCTTCCTTTGGTTTTTCCTTCCCAGTAATTCTTTGGGATCTAGTATTTTGGGAACGTCATTTCCCTGACGTTAATATGAAAAACCTGTGTTGTGTTTGCGACTTAGTTAAATATGAGCTATCTGCAAACAATTATGGAAACTTAATTACTTTATGCACACTTTGTTGGTTTCAATTTTAGCTATGGGAGAAAAGCAAGCCTGGGCAGCCATGCATTTCGCAACTATGAAAAACTGCAGTACACTCTCATACCTGCTGCAGTTCAGATGAGAGAAGTCACTGGAGCACTATATTAACCTTGGATGTCTTCGGAGTACAGGGGTTATAGTTGAAACTTGCAGTGTACAAATGTCACTTGGTTTCGGTCAGCTAATCTCTGAATATACATTCTTATGCTGGAAATACAGACTAGTGTATCAACAGGTAGAATTCATGTTTATATGCACTAGATAATCTTATTTTAGATGTTTCTTTTTGAAGTGGCAGATAATGATTCTTCAATTCTTGATTTCCTACGCAGCCCATTTAAAAAAGACATATTTTAGTGAATATGTAATTTAGTTATATATAATATTTCTGAAATAATTTCCCCCAACAATTACTTTAATTTGGAGCAAATAATCAGTTATGTGTTTCCCCCCCGATAACTGTTGTCCATTAGCTAAATCCCAAGTACTCATAACAAGGATTAGTTAATTTTCCTAACCTCGTCAGTTGCACCACCTTCAGGGTTGTGAGGAGGACAGATAAGCACAGTGCTATTTTCTAGTTTTGTTTCAGTGTCAATCCCCAGAGTGGACCAATTTCATATCATTTGCTGCTTTCATTACTGTCACAAGGTTGTCACAAGAATTGATAAATTTCAGACTGTTTTTCTTGTCCTCATTACAATCTTAAAGTTGTCATGAGCGTGAATTGATTTTGTGTCATTTTCTGTTCTCATTACAGTCTTTCTATCATGAGAATGGCTTCATTTGGGGCCATTTTTGTTCCCGTTACACCACTTTGTCACAAGAATAGGGAGTATTTGATGAAAACGAGAAGGCAGCAGCTCAGAAGCTGGCATTCAGCGTTAACACACTCTTGTGACGGAGATCATAATGAGAACAAAAAGTGCAACAAAATGTATCCCCTATCTCATGATGAGGTTATGATTTTCTGCTAGGTGAATTCACTAGGAAAACGAATCCATTATTTCACTAGGGAGGCTACTGGCCTATCCCTCTGTATGAAACTAGGGCCAATATAAGACTCGCATGATATAGCTCTAGTTGGGCTGCTCTGTTTCAGACAGCAGGGGCTTGTATAGAATGTTTGACTGAATGATCTGCCATATTAAAAAAATAAACACCTACACATTAAAAAAAACTAGCATGTTGAAAGATTCTAGTTTAGTTGTCTGTGTACAGCTGCAGGAACAAGAGAGCCCCATGGCCCTAGACCTCTAACAGCAAAGCCACTGAACAGCTAAGCTAGTCTCACCAATCAATTATGAACCAATTCGCACAGCAGATACTGAATTTACTCAGAATGCCCCAAGGGTCACCCTTTAGGAGCACCATGGACAAAAGTAAAGTAAAAGAGCTTGGGTTTGGGAGTGGAGATGCAAGAGGGGAGATATTCTTTTACTGCGTGACAATAGCAACCTTGAATTCACAGCATATGATACAGCCGGTAGCAAGTCTTCTGATTAGTTTTTTATTAGATGTATTATCTAAATAGTATGGAATGTATGACCTAAAGAGCATATAATGACATTTGCTTTCATTTGACCTATTAGTAACCAGATTAATTTTGGCACTTTCCTGCAATCTTAAGTGCCAGAAAATGATCCAATATCCAGAAAATAATCCAACATCCAGCCATTTGTGTTCTCCAAAAGCAAATTTCATTTGATTCAACTCTTTGCTTTTCTCTGAATCTTGTGACCAAGATAGTTGGTCAATCTAACAGAAAAGACTGCCCAGCTCCAGGCAGTTCTCTCCAACACACCTCATTTTACCCAACACTTGGCTTGATCGTTGCTAATAAAATCAAGATTCAGACAGCAGGGGCGGGGAAACAGACTGGCAGAAAAAATTTGGCTTATGAATCATGTGTAACTCCAGGATAATTCAACAAAATCAATAAAGAAATAATTGAAAGAAGTTCCTAGTGGTCTGTGTATTCATGTGGTTCCTGTCTCACAGACACAGGCCAAGATCAATAATGTATAATAAGAGTATTCACATGAACTACTGAGCAGGCAGATGGGTGGGAAGGCAGTATTCCACCTACCTTCCCCACAGGCAACAAAACAAAGTTGGCCTGGAGCGCAGCCCACGTTGCCAGATGATCCACACTGCACCAAGCAGAATGATGAATCTCGGCTTCCAGATATCCCACAATGAGAGCGCAGTACAGTGGGGGAATCCCCCAGGAGTGCACTCCTGTGTGTTCTCAGACTGCAAGCATCCTGAGCACACACACACATGATCCCAGCACCAGGGTTAAGGGTGCACTCACAACCTCAGCTAAAAGTCGGGCTATAAAATGGAGTTAGGCAGGCTAGAGGCCTAACCCAGGCTGGCCTGCCCTAGTCTGGGTTAGGATGCTTGTGAGAACAGCCTCAATATCTAGCTGGTCACCACAGGGAAATAGGGAGCATTCTCACCCCAACAAATCCACATACTCTTCTCATCCATGCACTTCTATATTTTGTGGTAACGCCTATCTCATGGTGTGACAAATGCTACAGACAGCTCTTGATACAGTGAGCATATAAGCACCACAAAACAAATGGCAATGGTGGCCAAACATGGCAGCAGGGAGCCAAACAGGGTATCTTCAGAGATCATAGGTTAGACTGGGAAGAGAAGAAAGAATGATCTGATTAGGGTCAGGGATAGAAGATCATGACAGGGAGGGAACTGTGGAGAGTGTACAGTGCCAACGACGGCCACAGTGTTAACGATGGACACAGTTATTGTGGAGAGAGCTAGTTATAAAGAAAAACAGAGATGGAAAATACAACAGTGGTGTCATTTGGAATAGAAAAACAGTGAGTGAGTCTGGATGTAACATGAGGCCAGGATTAAATTCTGGCTTCACGTGACATCCCAAAGCCTTGGAAGTGTGCATTTCCTTCTCCCCTATCCATGTGAGAGCTGGGGGAGTTCTCCTTCTGGTTCTGGTTAGGAACAATCCATCACATCCAAATCAAGCAATCTGGTTAGAATAAGCCTGGATCTTACAATTTAAACATAAAAAGCAATCCTATCTTGTTTCTAACTGGAGTGGGGCAAGTGTGCATTCCTGAGGTTCAGACACATCATGTTAAGTCAGCTTTTATTTCTATCTCTGTGTTACATCTGAACTAGTCTAGTGAGTTGTGTGGTATTAGAAAGGAAAACAGTAGCAGTATTTGTTGTATAATTTGATGAGTCTTGGATTTCTGAAGCTTTTGGTATGTACGTTTTAGGCTCATGAATATTGGCCACCCCACTCTCACAACTCTCTCCATGGCTGGGCAAGGTAATTGAGAGTGTGGTGGCTTCCCAGCTCCAGACAGTCCTGGAGGAAACTGATTATCTTGAACCATTTCAAAATGGCTTTTGGGTTGGCTGTGGGGTGGAGACTGCCTTGGTTGGCCTGATGGATGATCTCCAGTTGGGAACTGACAGGGGAAGTGTGACTCTGTTGGTCTTTTTGGACCTCTCAGCAGCTTTAGATACTATGCATCACAGTATCCTTCTGGAGCGTCTGAAGGGGTTGGGAGTGGGAGGCACTGCTTTGCGGTGGTTCCGCTTATACCTCTCGGGCAGGTTCCAGATGGTGTCCCTTGGAGACTGCTCTTCTTCAAAATCTGAACTTTTGTATGGTGTCCCTCAGAGCTCCATATAGTCTCCAATGTTATTTAACTTCTACAGGAAACTGCTGGGAGAGATCATCAGGAGATTTGGTGCATGGTGCTATCAGTATGCTGATGACACCCAAATGTATTTCTCCATGTCAGCTTCATTAGGAGAGGCATAACCTCCCTAAATGCCTGCCTGGAGTCGGTAATGGGATGGATGAGGGATAACAAACTGAGACTGAATCAAGATAAGATGGAAGTACTCATTGTGCAGGGTCGAAACTCAAGACACAGTTTTGATCTGCCTGTTCTAGATGGGGTCACACTTCCCCAGAAGGAACAGGTATGCAGTCTGGGGATGCTTCTGGGTCCAAGCCTCTCCTTGGTGTCCCAGGTTGAGGCAGTGGCCAGAAGTGCCTTCTATCAGATTCGGCTGATACGCCAGCTGCACCCGTTTCGTGAGATAGACGACCTCAAAACAGTGGTACATCTGCTGGTAACCTCCAGACTGGATTACTGCAATGCGCTCTATATGGGACTGCCATTGTATGTAGTCCGGAAACTACAGTTGGTCCAGAATGTGGCAGCCAGGTTGGTCTCTAGGTCATCTCAGGGAGACCATATTACTCCTGTATTGAAGGAGCTACACTGGCTGCCGATATGTTTCCGGGCAAAATACAAGGTTTTGGTTATAACCTATAAGGGTCTAAATGTCTTGGGCCCTGTGTGTTTAAAAGAATGTCTTCTTCATTATGAACTCCACTGCCCATTGAGTTCATCAAGAGAGGTCTGTTTGCATTTGCCACCAGCTCATCTGGTGGCTACTCAGGAATGGGACTTCTCCGCTGCTGCTCTGAGGCTTTGGAATATGCTCCCTAGTGAAATAAGAGCCTCCCCATCTCTGACAGCTTTTAAAAAGTCTTTAAAGACGCATCTTTTCACCCAGGCTTTTAATTAATATTGTTTTAATGGTTTTAATGCTGTTTAAAAATATTGTTTAAAAATTAAATTGTTATAATGTTTTAAATTTTTTGTGTTTGTTTTAACTAATGTTTTACCTTTTTCAGTTTTTATTTTGTTGTAAACCGCCCAGAAACATAAGTTTTGGGTGGTATAAAAATATGTTAAATAAATAAAATACAAAATTCCTTTAATTTAATAATTATGAGCTGAAGAGAAAGTGAAACTAAAAGGGCAGTATGCCGTAGAAAGAAATTAAAATGACTGACTGCTTGGGGGAAATGTACTTGTTTGATAGCTCTGTAGAGGCTTGGACCACTTATACAGGATATTGGAACAATATGGAATGTCTAATGGGATATCTGATGAGAAAATGGTGGCAGTCTTGCTGAACATAATTGGGATTAAAACCTGTAATTTACTGCATTGCATAACAGCTCCCATTTAACCAGCCCATATACCATTTCAAATGATGAAAAACCTACAAAATCATATAACCCCAAAGCCACTGGCAATTACAGTGTATCTACTGCTATAAACAAAATCAAAATGCAAACGAAGCAATTTCTAAAAATGTGAATGAATTAAGAAAATTAATAGAACACGGGCAATTTGGAGAGAGTTTAAATGATACATTAATGGATTTGTTAGTGTATGAGATGCAGGAGAAACCAACCTGTGCATTGACTCCCAATGACCTGATATCAACACATTTATCAGAAATTGTTATATTCATGGAGATTATAAAAGGAGAATTGTAAGAGCGTTGTGTGGTTTTTAGCTATTTAATTTTATTTTTTAGCAACTGGTCATTAAATAGAAAGTGCCAGGTGGACAACACTGGAAATCTGTACTACAGACAAAGGAAAGTGTTTCTTAATGCAAATTATGGTTGGCTGCAGTATAAGCCACACATGACAAAATAAAATTAGAACGCACAGAGAAGGTGGACAGGCCAGTTGGAGCAATTCCTAGCAAGCCCTGTTAAGCACAACTTAAGAGTTCACATTCAACAGCTTAGAAGAGACATCATGGAATGGTAGTTCAGTTGCCAAGAAGGTTTAGCATTTCTAACCTTGACAGTTATAAGAGAAAATGTTTCTTTTAATTTATTCATAAAGGCTTCATTCACACAGCCTCTTAAATGCAAAACAAATGAGTGATGGATACATGCCTGCACTTGTCCACAGTTATTATTTAATTTTTGTGCCATTCAGTTATTTGAAGCAGTAGCTAGACCTGGCTTCCCCTTAATTTTCTCTCTTGCCACAGTGAACAAAGGGATGCTCTTGTACAACTCCTAATTGATGGCACTTTTTAGCACCATATAAGCTTTTTCTGCAGAGTTCCCTTCAGATTTAAGCAAGCACCATCACAGTAGAAAATATGTAACTAATGGTAAGATATAACTAGACCGCCACAGCTTCTAATCACACTTCTGCATATATCGCAGCAGTGCAGGTGCAGTATGAAAGTACTGGTCAGACCTATTGAATTAGACTATTCAATATGTCTTTTTAGGAGACATAGATCAGTCTCCTAAAAAGGGGCTATTGCAGAGACACTACCTATGTACTTCAGCTAAAGTAGATAGAATTAAATTCTCCTTGGGCTGAACCTCCAGGAAATATATCCTATTCTGGATATCCCAACAATAGTTTAGAATTATTTACACATGTATTCTTTGTTGGGATATGCAATAGTTGCAGCCTAGCTTGCTGTATAGTTTGCATATAATCTATTATAAAGCCAGACGGGACACACTATACAGTCATCCCTTGGCAACCGTGGGTTCCCTATCACAGTTTTAAGTATCCACGACTGAGAAATTATGGCAGGTGTCGCCAACCATGACCCAAGTATCCATGGTTTGGTGAGATTTTTTTAATTTATTTTTTGTCATTTGGGGGTGGGGGTGGGTGGGTTGTGATTTCCAGGGATTCAGGGGTGATTTTGGTGGGTTCAGGGGTGACTTTGAGGGTCCCCCCTCACTCCTCTTACTAACTATGGCTGATTATGGGTGTTTTGGGGGTGGGTTTTTAGTCTTTTCTCTTTTTTTCGGTCAACTGCGATTCCCCAAACCACCTGTTTCCAATTCATTTCTATTGCTATCCAACCGCGAATTCGCCAACTATGAGGTTTTACTGCAACAGAACCTCATGGTTGGCAAGGGGTGACTGTAATTTCCTCAGTACTGGTTGGGCTAGCTAGGAGTTTCTATTCTATTTCCTGTTCTTGTTCCTTTGTGTATGAATCAGCAAGTTCAGCACTGACCAGAGTGCCATTGTCTCCCAAGTAAAGTTATCTTAAAAGCTTTTCACTAGTGTTTGCTCTGTAAACCATGCAGACAGAACACACTCTGCAACAGGCTATGGGCCCAGACATAAGAACACAAGAACAGACCAGCTGGATAAGGCCCAAGGCATCCTGCTCCACACAGTGGCCCACCGGTGCTGCTAGGAAGCTCACAGCCAGTAGCTGAGGGCATGCTTTCTCTCCTGTTATTCCCCTGCAACTGGTATTCAGAGGCATCCTGCCTCTGAAGCTGAGGTGGCCTAAAACCCTCAGACTAGTAGCCATTGATAGACCTCTCCTCCATGAATTTATCAAAACCCCTTTAAAGCCATCCAGGTTGTTGGCTGTCACCACATCTTGTGGCAGAGAATTCCACAAGTTGAGTATGTGTTGTGTAAAAAAGTACTTCCTTTTGTTGGTCCTAAATTTCTTGGCAATCAATTTTATGGGATGACCCTGGGTTCTAGTATTATGCGAGAGGGAGAAAAATTGCTCTCTATCAACTTTCTCCACACCATGCATGATTTTATAGGCCTCTATCATGTCTCCCCTCAGCCATCTTAAAAAAGAAAAAGCCCCAGGTGTTGTAGCTTTGCCTCATAAGGGAGGTACTCTAGGCCCCTGTCCAGCTTGGTTACTGTCATGCCCCCACTGGGGACTCCGAAGAGGAGTGGGGGAGGTGGTGCCTGAGGAGGATCAGGTCTGTGATTAGAGTGGGGAGGTAGTGGAGACAGGTCAGGGCAAGTGTCTGCTGCAGGAGGAGCCAGCAGGGCCAAGTGATGGATCAAGCAGGGCCAAGTGATGGAGGGAAGGATCAGGATCTGAGCCAGAGATTGAATGGCCATTATCTCCTAGAGGATGCAGGCGGGAAAGGTGTCAATGGCAGGTGATGGAATTATGAAGAAATAGCCGACTGTTGGCAAGAAGACAGCAGGAGACAGATTGAATTTATGACAGCTGGTAGGAGTGGAGTGACGATTACGTGCAAATGGCTGCGGGCTATAAATCTGGCAGCTTGTGCCTTGAACAGATTGCTGGAAACAACATGTCTAATCAGCCTTCTGATTTTTGTTAGATAGTTTGTGATCCTGGAATTTGGACTACTGGAGTTTTGCTGTAAAGCCTGGGTCATCGGATATTTACTGGGACTGTGGTCCTTTGACTCCTTATTTCTGTATTTGTAGTGAGGATGTTTGCTGAAACTTGCCATCTATCAGTAAAGCTGAAACTTGAGCTGCAACTGGCTATTGTGTTGTAAATCTTGGTCAGCTCCTTCAGTTGGGTGTCCTCATGACAGTTACCCTCTTCTGCACCTTGTCCAGTTCTACAATGTTCTTCTTTAGGTATGGTAACCTGAATACTGTACGTAGTATTCCAAGTGTGGCCACACCATAGTTTTGTATAAGAGCAGTATACTATTAGCAGTTTTATTTAAAATCCCCTTCCTAATGATCCCTAAAATGGAATTGGCCTTTAGAGCTGCTGCATATTTAGTCAACACTTTCAATGAGCTGTCCACTATGACCCCAAGATCCCTCTCCTGGTCAGTAACTGACAGCTTTGATCCCATGGCGTTTATGTGAAATTGAGGTTTTTTTCACCCAATATGCATCACTTTACACTTGCTAACATTGAACCAAATTTGCCATTTTGTCATCCATTCCCCCAGTTTGGAGAGAACCTTTTGGAGCTACACAAAATCTGTTTTGGATTTCACTACCCTAAAGAGTTTGGTGTCATCTGCAAATTTGGCCACCTAGCTGTTTACCCAAACTTCTAAATCATGTATGAATAAATTAAAAAGCACCACTTTCAGTACAGATCCCTGGGGGACCCCACTTCCTACTTCCCTCCATTTAGAGAACTGTCCATTTATACCTACCCTCTGTTTCCTGACCTTCAACCAGTTATCAATCCACACATGTCCCCTTATTCCATTACTGCTAAACTTTCTCACGAGTCTTTGAAAAGGAACTTTGTTGAAAGCTTTTTGGAAATCCAGGTATACTGTGTCAACCAGATCACGCTTTCACTAATCCCTTTCACTCCCTCATCATCTAACTCCTCCAGTGACTCCTGAGGATGTGGACAAGCTGATTGGAACAGTGCGGCCCACCACTTGTTCTCTTGATCCTTGCCCGACATGGCTTATATTATCTGGCGGGGGGGGGAGTGTTGTAGGAGGCTTGGTAGAGATTATAAATGCTTCTCTGAGGGAAGGTAGGATGCCTCCTAATCTTAAGGAGGCAATTATTAGACAGCTTCTGAAGAAGCCTACATTGGATCCCGCAGAGCTGAGTAACTACAGGCCTGTCTACAACCTTCTGTGGCTGGGCAAGGTAATTGGGGGGGGGGGCCTCCCAGCTCCAGACAGTCTTGGAGGAAACAGATTATCTAGACCCATTTCAAACTGGCTTCCAGACTGGCTATGGGGCGGAGACTGCCTTGGTCGGCCTGATGGATGATCTCCAATTGGCAGTTGACAGAGGAAGTGTGACTCTGTTGGTCCTTTTGGATCTCTCAGTGGCTTTCGATACTATTAACCATCGTATCCCTATGGAGCGTCTGAGGGGGCTGGGGGTGGGAGGCACTGCTCTGCAGTGGTTCCGCTCCTACCTCTCGGGCAGGTTCCAGATGGTGTCCCTTGGAGACTATTGTTCTTCAAAATCTGAACTTTTGTGTGGTGTCCCTCAGGGCTCTGTATTGTCTCCGATGTTGTTTAATATCTACATGAAACCTCTGGGAGAGATCATCAGGAGAATTGGTGCATGGTGCTATCAGTATGTTAATGACACCAAAATCTATTTCTCCATGTTGGCATCATCGGGAGAGGACATAACCTCCCTAAATGCCTGTCTGGAGGCAGTAATGGGCTGGATGAGGGATAACAAACTGAGAATGAATCCAGATAAGACAGAGGTACTCATTGTGCGGGGTTGAAACTCAAGAAATGAGTTGGATCTGCCTGTTCTGGATGGGGTCACACTTCCCCAGAAGGAACAGGTATGCAGTCTAGGGGTGCTTCTGGATCCAAGTCGTTCTCTGGCGTCCCAGGTTGAGGCAGTGGCCAGAAGTGCCTTCTTTCTATCAGCTTCGGCTGATATGCCAGCTGCACCCGTTTCTTGAGATAGACGACCTCAAAACAGTGGTACATCTGCTGGTAACCTCCAGACTGGATTACTGCAATGCACTTTATGTGGGACTGCCATTGTATGTAGTCCGGAAACTACAGTTGGTCCAGAATGCGGCAGCCAGGTTGGTCTCTGGGTCATCTCAGGGAGACCATATTACTCCTGTATTGAAGGAGCTACACTGGCTGCCGATGTTTCCGGGCAAAATACAAGGTTTTGGTTATAACCTATAAGGGTCTAAATGTCTTGGGCCCTGTGTGTTTAAAAGAACGTCTTCTTCACTATGAAGCCCACTGCCCATTGAGATCATCAGGAGAGGTCCGTCTGCTTTTGCCACTGGCTCATCTGGCGGCTACTAAGGGACAGGCCTTCTCCATTGCTGCCCCGAGGCTTTGGAATGCGCTCCCTAGTGAAATAGGAGCCTCCCCATCTCTGACAATTTTTAAGAAGTCTTTAAAGACACATCTGTTCAACCAGGTTTTTAACTGATATTGTTTTAATTGTTTTAATGCTGTTTTTAGAATATCATTTTTTAAAATTGCTTTTAAATTGTTGTGTTTTAAATTTTGTTTTGTTTTGTTTGTTTTTAACTAACGTATTATCTTTGTTTTTATCTGGTTGTAAACTGCCCAGAGACCTAAGTTTTGGGTGGTGTAAAAATATGTTAAATAAATAAGTAAAGGTCCATTTGCCTCCCTGGCAGGTTTCCTGCTTCTGGTGTATTTAAAGAAGTTTTTGTTCTTCCCCATGATGCTTTTAGCTAAATGTTACTCAAACTCTCCTTTCACCTCCCTTGCATTTCTTTTGTCAAAGTTTGTGTTCCTTTTGTTTCTCTTCATTTGTGCAGGCCTTCTAATTTCTGAAGGAAGTCTTCTTCCCCTTTATAGCTTCCTTGACTTTGCCCATTAGCCATGCTGACATCCTCCCAGATGGTGGTACCTTTCCTCCTTTTTTTGGTATACATTCTAACTGGGCTTCGAGTATTGCGTTTTAAGTAAATTCCCTGCATTCTGGAGCAAAGTGACTCTCCTGATTTTCCCTTTCAGTTTTCTTTTCACTAAACTCTTCATTTTAGAGAAGTTTTCTCTTCTGAAATTCAAATTTCTGTGTTAGACTTTCATGGTGATTCCCTGCATGTATGCTGAATTTGATCACACTGTGGTCACTGTTCCCTAAAGGGTCCATGACACTGATATCTCACACCAGGACTTGGGTTCCACTCAGGATTAAGTCCAGGACTTCTTCAGAGCAACCCAGTACACAGCCCAGAATGACCTTGAAGAGCAGAAAGCAGCCTGGGAAGAGCAAAATCTACAAGGAGACCCTCTATAGGAAGCCTGCTGAATGCAAGTAAGCTAACCTAGGAGTTTTAAAAGAAGAAGAAAATGGCTTGCATCTTTAAAGTTAAGTTTCTGTGGGTAAGCTGAATGATAGAAATTATAAGCTATGGAAGTTTAAAGTAGAAATGCTTTTAACTGACTTGTGGGGCATTATCATCACAGGCAGACCAGCAGCAAAGCCCCAAGAATAGGATAGAAAGGGTAGACAGGCATGGGCAACCATTAGTGTACTGTTGGAAGGTAACCAATTAATTCACAAAAGGAATGAGGCTACAGCAAAAGTCATGTGGAATGCACTGCAAGGTTTGCATGAAAGAAATGGTTTAAATAGTAGACTAGGAGGCTCTTCTCTTGATTAGTTAGAAGAGCCATGAGGGGTTAGCGGGGAGAGCAGGCTTAGCCCGCTCTCCCCACAGGTGAGCAGGGCGGCAGCTCTGGGCAGCCGGATTGGATGCCCACACGACTTCCAGCTCTGTTATGGAGCTGGCAGGGGCTGGGGGGATCAACGGCCCCACAGTCCCCGGAAGCTCCAGCATGCCCTGCGCGAGCGTGCAGGGCATGCTGGAGAGACCCCCGAGCTGGGAGGCTGCTTTTGAGTCTCCCAATTGGGGGTCTACTCGCAAGTTTCCATGGCATGGAGCCGCGCCACGGCAACACACGAGTTTAAAAAATGGGTTTGCGCAGCGCTCGCTCCTCAAACCTGGTTTAAGGGCAGGGGTGCTGTAGCAGGTTACCCACTGAAGAACCACAAGGTTTGCAGCCGAGCCTGGTGGTTCACACGATGGGAGAAAATCAGGCTAGCCTCCGCTAGCCCCATTTTCTCCCATCAGGTGAATAGCCTCTATTTCTTTTGAGAAAGCTGTACAAAATAAGACTTGGCAAGGGAAGAGAAAAGCAAGACCACTTAAATCCCATGCTAGAAGTTGTGGCACAACTGTGTGGAATGAAGGAAGACATAAGAGACAGTAACAGAGCAGCCTTATTACCCTGCCTGTCCTGACTCCTATGGTGCCCTCATTAATCCCTTTGAGACAAAGCCTGAGAAAGATCTGACACTGGAATTTGTGAGAGGCAGACTTCTGAATGAATTCCAGCACAGAAAGGAAGTCATGGAGGACAGAATCAGTCAGAATGGATAAGCTGCACTGAAAACTGCAGGTGACAAGGCATGCAAAAAAGAAACAAGAGCATGTTTCCGGTGCAAGAAAGAGGGACATTTAAAGAAAGAATGCTCCATATGGAAGAACAACAAAAATTACAAAGTATCCACAAGCACCTAAGCAAAAGGCACAGATACAAGTTGTGACACAATCACAGAACAATGGAGTGGATGCTCCAAAGCAACACAGAGTAACTCATCCCAGGGCTGGTGTGTTGACTCTGGTGCTACTACTCACATGACCAGCAATAGAATCATTTTCACAGAATTGGTCTTAAGCAATAAGGAAAAGATTTATCTTGCAGATGGAAGCAGCATCACTGCGTAAGGAATTGGACAAGGATTTCTAAACTGTACCAAGATAGACGAGGGCCTCCTCGCTATGCCAGTAAAAGATGTGCTATATGTTCTTGACTTGGAAGGCAGTCTCGTATTGGTTAATTGGCAACCAAAGGACTCACCATTAAGTTTCAGGGCAATGTGCACTAAGAGAGGGCAAAAATCCCAGCCACAGTAATTGCAAATGAACACCTGTATGCACAGTGATGGAGTAGGTGCAACTCACCACACATAAGCAACACAACTACTGCATTAATATATGCCATCGGCATCTGGGCCATAGCCATCCTGAAAGTATAAAAGAACTGGCAAAATAGCACCTGACAAAAGACCTTGTCATGTCAGCCTGTCCAGTGACTATGAAGTGTGAATGTTGTATCAGAGCTAAGGCTACAAGAGCAACACTTCCCAAAGGAGCCAAACCAGAGCTTCAAAACCACTTGATCTCATACGCAGTGAGCCGGGTCTCATGATCAGTGAGACCCGGTTTGCGAAGTTGAGCGGGGAAAGTGAGCTAAGCTCTCTCTCCCTGCACACGAGCAAGTGGGAGCCCCGGACAGCCGGATTGGCCACCCACACGATTGCCAGCTCCATGATGAAGCTGGCAGGGGCTGGGGAGCTTGGGGGCCGCGTGGCCCCGGGAAGCTCCAGTATGCCCTGCGCAAGCGGAACCAGGAGGCAGCTTTTTGCCTCCCCTCCGGGAGTCTCCTTGTGAGTAGGTGCAGCACGGAGCCGCTCCGCGGCTACTCACGATCTTGAAAACTAGGTTCGCGGAGCGCTGTGGTTTTAGGGCAGGGGTAAACCTGCCCTAAACCTGGTTTTAGGGCAGGGGTACTTTAGCAGGATACCTGCTCTAGAACCACCGGGCTCACAGCCAAGTCCAGTGTTTCTCACAATTACAGAAAATCAGGCTAGTGGAGGCTAGCCCAATTTTCTGCAATCGTGAGAATAGCCTCAGTGATGTATATGGCCCAATGCAAGTACCAACACCTGGAGGGAAACGATACATAGTGGACCGGGTCTCACAATCAGTGAGGCCCGGTTTTGTCTGGTAAGCGAGAAGAGCGGGCTAAGCCTGTTCTCCCCACTCACGAGCGGGCAGGGAGCCCAGGGTGGCCGGATCGGCCACCCACACGATGGCTGGGTCCAAGACGGAGCTGGTGGGGGTGGGGGAGCAGGGGCCATGCGGCCCTCGCAAGCCCCAGTATGCCCTGCGCAAATGCGCAGGGCATACTAGGGAGACCCCCCGAGCCGGGAGGCTGCTTTTAAGCCTCCCGGCCGGGGGTCTACTCATGAGTAGGCACAGCGCGAAGGCGTGCTATAGCTACTAACGATTGCAAAAAGCAGGTTTGCAGGAGCGCTTGCTCCGCAAACCTGATTTTTGCCATGGGTTCTCGAGTGGGTTAGCCACTCCAGAACCACCGGGCTCGTATGTGAGCCCAGTGGTTCTGACGACCAACAAAAATCAAGCTAGCCTCTGCTAGCCCAATTTTTGTTGGTCGTGAGAATAGCCCCAGTGAGTTTTATAGATGATTTTTCAAGATATGCAGTCACCTATTTCATGAAGCACAAGGATGAAGTGCTGGAAAAGCTACAAGATTATCAGGCACTTCACACGATCAGTGTGAAGCATGAGATGGGGTTTGTGCTTTGTGGGAGAGTGGGCTTAGCCCGCTCTCCCTGCACACAGATAGTCACTCGTTGCTGGGTGGCCTCATCGGCTGCTGCGGCTGGGCCCTCCAGCATCCGGATGTGGCTTTGTTTGGAGCTCTGGGGGAATGGGAGCACCGCTGCATGGCACCCCAAACCCCAGGAAAGCACCGATGAATGTTCAGTGCCTTCCTGGGGTCCCCCTCCCCTCTCCTCCCCACCCTGAGTGTGTCAGCCGCAGCTGCAGGCAGCCGTGGCTGAACACCATCAAAAGAACGAGGTTTATGGAATGTTCACTCTGTTAACCTCATTTAGGGCTAGGGCTTTTAGATGGGCTAGCTGCCAGAGAACCAATGGGCTCGCCCGTGAGCCTGCTGGTTCTCACGATTGCTCAAAACTGGTAGCCCAGTTTTGAGCAATCATGTGAATAGCTTATATGTGCAAGCCACTTATACTTCAAAGTGACAATGGAGGCGAATTCACAGGGAAGAAAATTGAGGACTTCTTAAGAGCTCATGGAATAGAGCATCAAAAAACAGTGCCGTACACATACAAACAAAATGGAGTGCACAAATAGGACTCTAACTGAAATGATTGGATGCAGCCGGACAGATTCCAGTCTACCTGAAAAATACTGGGGAGAAACCGCAATCTCAGCTATGTATTTGCAAACTGATCTTTCTCCACAACAGTAAAAGAAAACCCCATATGATCTGTGATACAGAGAAAAGCCCAGTGTGGGACATATTAAATTATTTGGATGCACAGCGTATATATACATCCCAAAAGAGAAACGTACCAAGCTGCAAAACAGGGCAATGGAAGAAATTCTCCAGCAAATTGCTAAAAATTAATTGCTAAAACAAATGCTTCAAAGTATACAGAATTCTGGACCCACATGCAGATGAAGTAACTATTAGTAACAGAGTAACATTTGAGGAAAGCTTAGCTAATGATGTCATGACTTTACAAGAATTGGGAGAACTACCACTCAAAGACACAAAAGCAACCATCTGGAAAGAAGAACTTTCTGAAGAAATGGTTGAAGTCAATGTACAACTAGCTGAAGTGCAAAGGCAAGCAGAATCAACAGATGTTGAGCTCAGATCATTCAGGACAAACATCCTCGCCACCTTTCATACAAGCTCGTACCAATAGGTTACCTGCACCTATCCTGGGAAGACTTCCTGCAAATGACAGAGAAGGGGAAGCCAACAAATGGGCCAAGGCAGAAGAAGAAATGAAGTCCCTGCACAGCAATAATACCTGTACACTTACACCGTTACCACCAAATGGGAAGTGTCCAGAAAGTGTGTAAGTGGACATTCAAGCTTAAATATAATGCAGAAGACAAAACTGAGCGGTACAAGAATCACCTTGTTGCAAAAGGCTACTCACAAAGGTTTGGAGAGGAATATGATGAACATTTGCTCCAGTTGTCAAGCAAACAACAATTAGGACAAAATATGGGGGTTTGAGGCTGGAAGAGGAATGCATGTCCTGCTGAGGGAACAGCAGGACATGCAAGAACAGGTCCTGCTGAGGGGGAACCAGCATGGTTTCTGCAAAGGGAAATCTTGCCTCACAATTTTTTAATTTTTTTTAGTTCTTTAAGAGTGTCGACAGGTATGTGAATAAAGGTGATCTGGTTGACATAGATTACCCAGACTTCCAAAAAGCTTTCGACAAAGTTCCTCATCAAAGACTCCCGAGAAAATATAGCAGTCATGGGATAAGGGCACAAGTACATGTGTGGATTGGTAACTGGCTGAAGGACAGGAAACAGAGGGTAGGTATAAATGGACGGTTTTCACAATGGAGGGAAGTAAGAAGTGGGGTCCCCCAGGGATATGTACTGGGACTGGTGCTTTTAAATTTATTCATAAACGATCTAGAAGTTTGGGTAAGCAGCGAGATGGCCAAATTTGCAGATGACACCAAACTATTTAGGGTAGTGAAATCCAAAACAGACTGTGAGGAGCTCCAAAAAGAGCTCTCCCAACTGGATGAGTGGGCAACAAAATGGCAAATTCGGTTCAATGTTGGCAAGTGAAAAGTGATGCACTTTGTGACAAAAAATGTATATGCTGATCAGATCTGAGCTGTAAGTGACTGGCCAGGAGAGGGATCTGTGGTTGTGGTGGACAGCTCGTTGAAAGTGTCGACTCAATGTGTGGCAGCTGTGAAAAAGGCCAATTCCATGCTAGGGATCATTAGGAAGGGGACTGAAAATAAAATGGCTAATATTATAATGACCTTATACAAAACTATGGTGTGGCCATACTTGTAGTACTGCATACAATTCTGGTCACCACATCTAAAGAACATGGTAGAACTGTAAAAAGTGCAGAAGAGAGCAACGAAGATGATCAGGGGGGCTAGAGCACCTTTCTTAGGCAAGGCTGCAACACCTGGGGCTTTTTAGTTTAGAAAAAAGACGACTGTGGGGAGAAATGAGAGAAAAAGGATTTTATAGATATAAGATCATACATAGTGTGGAGAAAGTGGATAGAGAGGGGAAATTCTCCCTCTCACATAACACTAGAACTAGGGGTCATCCCATGAAATTGATTGCCAGAAAATTTAGGACCAGCAAACCAAAGTATAAGTTTTAACACAATGCATAATCAACTTGTGGAATTCTCTGCCACAAGATGTGGTGACATCCAACAACCTGGATGGCTTTAAGAGGGGTTTGGATAACTTTATGGAGGATAAGTCTATCAACAGCTCCTAGTCTGAGGGCTATAGGCTACCTCCAACCTCAGAGGCAGGATGCCTCTAAATACCAGTTGCAAGGGAGTAACAGCAGGAGAGAGGGCATGCCCTCAAATCCTGCCTGTAGGCTTCCAGTGGCATCTGTTGGGCCATTGTGTGAAACAGGATGCTGGACTAGATGGGCCTTGGGCCTGATCCAGCAGGGCTGTTCTTATGTCTAACATTTAGATTTTGCATGGCGAGCTTAAAGAAGAAATCTATATGAAACAGCTGCCAGGTCTCAAAGTTACAGAAAGACCTGACTTTGTATGTTAGTTGTGCAAGAGTATATATGGACTGAAACAGGCTGTGAGGGGTTGGAATACAAAAATAAATGAAGTGCTCATAAATGAAGCATTCACCAGAAGTAAAGAAGATCAAAGAAATATTCAAAGAAAGTGAACAACCGATAGATCTTTCTTCTGGTCCATGTGGGTGACCTACTGAACAAGAACGGGATGACAATGGAAAAATGAAAGCATTAAATCAAAAATTTGAAATGAAATATCTGGGATACATAACACATTACTTGCAAATACAGAAAGAAAGAGAAGATGGTGAGAGCTACCTCCTCAGTCAAAGCTACAAAACAGAATAATAGACAACTCTGGGGTGAAAGATGCAAAGGCAGTAAGTGCTCCCATGGAAACTTAAAGGAGAGCAAAGAATAGAGTATGTTGTTGCCAAACAACCAACACATTATAGAGAAGTAATTGGGAAATTGTTTTATATTGCCAGTGTCACATGACCTGGAACTGCAGTAGCAATTGGGATCTTATGCAGGGAGGTCTCAGCACCAATTCAGAAGATTTGAAAATGGTTATACATTACCTAAAAGGAACTTTACACCTTAGGCTAAGGCTTTCAGCATCTTCTGAATGCAATTTAACTGGATATGTGGATGCAGATTGGGCTGGACAAAGTTCTGACAAAAAATCTACCAGCGGTTATCTGTTTTTGCTTGGAGAGTAACTCACCACTTCAGCCATCAGAAAACAAGCTTCACTCAGTAGCACTTTCTTCTACAGAAGCAGAATACATCGCAGCTGCACAAGTTAGTCAAGAAGTAATCCAGCTACAACAACTATTGATGGATTGGGGTCAATGTCCAAGTGAACCCAGAAACATTTTAGAAGATGAGGTTGCATTGCACTTGCACAAATTGAAAGGGTTAACCTTAGAACCAACCACATAGATGTGAAATATCACTTCTTGAGAGATTTACAGGAACAAGGATTTATAATATTGTCCAACTGAGAAAATGATGGTGGATGTTCTTACAAAACCTTTGGTCAGAGAGCAGCATTGTTAGCTGTTGACAGTAATGAACGTAGTGGGCTAATGCTTCAGCTGTCAAGAAGGGGTGTTGGGATATGCAGCAGCTGCAGCCTAGCTTGCTGTATAGTTTGCATGTAAACTACTAATGGAGGACTGAAGACCACCTCCAGCCTCAGGGGCAGGATGCCTCTGAGTATCAGTTGCAGGGGAGTAACAGCAGGAGAGAGGGCATGCCCTCAACTCCTGCCTGTGGGCTCCCAGTGGCATCTGGTGGGCCACTGTGTGAAACAGGATGCTGGACTAGATGGGCCTTGGGCCTGATCCAGCAGGGCTGTTCTTATGTTCTTATGTACTATAAAGCCAGAAGGGTGCTATAGCTGCCTTTGTAGTGGATGGGCTAACTAGGAGTTTCTATTCTCCTTCCTGTTCTTGTTTGTTCCTGTTCCTTTATTTGTGAGTCAGCAAGTTCAGCATTGACCAAAGGCCTTTGTCTTCCTTAAAAACCTTTCATTGGTGTTTTCTCTGTAGTCCACGCAGACTACTCTGCATCATTTTTAGCCTGCTTTCTGAAGAAGGCTTACAAGATATCTCTCTCTCTGTGTGTGTGTACGTACATCCCTTTCTAATAACAAACCATATTCATAGCGCAAGGCACTGCTGATCTACCATCTTGTTTCAAGATGGAAGATACTCAACGTATAGGAAATTACAATGTATATTTTGTGAGCTATGTGCTGACAGTCTAATACAAACCAAATTAACAACACATGGGAGGGAGTTTTAGGTAACAGTCATCATATTAAAAGAAGGAGACAGCAAGCTCCATCAATTCTACTTCAAACCTTGTTTTTGAAGAGAATACACAATACAACAGAGAAGAAAGCATGATGAATCTGGACTACTTGACATCATAACTCCCATTGTATAGTGCTCAGACTCCACTTTCAGAGTCAGCAAAATACACCTGCCCTCATGTGCATCACTTTGTCTGTCATGTGTATTCCTTTGTCACCAAGACAACCACAGGGAGGTAAAAAGCAGAAATTGTATCCATCCTGGAAGAGTCCATTTAAATGCTAATGAGTTTGTTACTGGGCAGAATGTAGTTACCCATCTCCACTGTATCATGCCATTCAAAGGGTGAAGTTGCAGTAGACTGGTGGCCTATGTATGTAAAAGGAATGTTTACTGCCTGAGGCAACAGCTTACATTGAGTAGCAATCTTGCTGTAATGTTTGGAAGCAAGCTCCAACAGTTCTGATTCCACTGAGTTTTAGCTGATCCATCCCTGCCCTCACTCACTGTTTAACCTATGCCATATCTTCTGACTTTGTGTAATATTTTCTACCGCAGATTTCATAAAATGTCATTGGACACTGAAATAAACTTTACTTAACATGATGCAATTCCTTACTACAAATTCTCTCTCAAAATAGTTGCTGCCCTACATTCCAATTTGCTGCTAGCAGTCAACATAATTGCTTCTCTCCATGAATCCATTTCCAAAACACTTTGGTTCCGACTATGGTCACACCTCCCTTTTTTTTTTAGAAGATACCTCCATATTTAATAGGTTCTAATAACACTGTCTCTTAATGTGGTATAAAACAGTCCCGTCCTCCTTCATTCAGTTTTTCTTTATGCCTTAAATACTACAATATCATCATGTGATAGAAAATGAATCCATCATATACCCTTAAATCATGTTCCAGTAAACATGGATATTTTTATATAATATTGTGCCACTCTTGCTATAACTTATATCCAAATAGCCACTGCTCTAGGTCTCTGTTTTCTACTTGTATTCCCCAATTCTACTTTCCTCCACATACCTAGTCACACAATACTTTTGTTAATATGAGTGGTTCCCAACCTGAGGTCTTCCAGATGTTTATTTATGTATCAAATTTGTACACCGCCCCAAACTTGTGTCTTTGCGCGGTTTACAGTGACATAAAACAGGTTAAAACACAGAAAAATAAAAACCTTAAAACAATTTAAAACCATAGTCAGATTAAAAAGTTTGGGTGAAGAGATAAATCTTCAAGTGCTTTTTAAAGGTTGTCAGAGATGAGGAGGCTTGTATTTCAGTAGGAAGAACATTCCACAATCTCAGGGCAGCAAGAGAAAAGGCCCATCCCCATGTGGCCACCAGACGAGCCGGTGGCAACTAGAGACAAACCTCTCAGGATGATCTCGATGGGTGATCTCAGTTAACATGAAGAAGACATTCTCTTAAATAACCAGGGCCTAAGCCATTTAGGGCTTTATAGGTTATAAACAGAACTTTATATAAGTTATAGGTTATAACCAGAACTTTGTATTTTGCCCAGAAACTTATTGGCAGCCAGTAGCTCTTTCAAAACAGGAGTAATGTGGTCTATCCGAGATGACCCAGAGACCAACCTGGCTGCCCTATTCTGTACCAACTGCAGTTTCCGGACTACATACAAAGGCAGCCTCACATAAAGTGCATTGCAGAAGTCAAGTCTGGAGATTAGCAGCATTTGTACCATTGTTCTGAGGTCATTCCTCTCAAGAAATGGATGCAGCTGGATTATCAGCCTAAACTGATAGAAAGCACCTCTAGCCACCACCTCAACCTGAGATACCAGGGAGAGGTGTAGATCCAGAAGGACTCCTGGACTGCTTAGCTGTTCCTTTTGGGGAAGTGTGACCCCACCCCGCTCTAGAACAGGCAGATCAAAATCATCTCTGGAGTTCCGACCCCACACTATAAGTACCTCCGTCTTATCTGGGTTCAGTCTTAGTTTATTATCCCTCATCCAGCCCATTACCACCTCCAGACATTTAGAAAAGTTATGCCTTCTCCTGATGACATTGACCTGAAGAAATAGATTTGAATATCATCAGCATACTGCACCAAATCTCCTGATGATCTCTTCCAGATGTTGTAGTTCAGATGTTGCTAAACTATAACTCCCAGCATCCCCAGCCACAATCAAATATAGCTGGGATGTTGTAGTTGGAGGACCCCAGGTTGGGAACCACTGGTTCATACCATCATTACGTACTATTTGCATATACTACTATGGATCCTCCTGTGCCCATGAGATATACTACATTTATGATCTTGTGACATTACAGTCATTGGTAAAGCACTAATTAATGTTAAAAGGAAACTAAGCTATCATGTAGAGATATGCACGAACAGAGGTTTGTGCACTAGTTTGGCACCACAGGGAGGGGAGGGAAGCAGGATCTTTTTTTAAAAAAAGAGGAAAGCAGGTCCTTACCTGCTCTCCACTGCAGCATGCAGCTTCCTGCTGTGGTGGCGCTTATCCCAAGAATCCACAAACACATGGCACCTGTACATGCATGTGCTGGCACTGCACTCAGGTTCTTGGGATGCATGATCTTGCATGATCTTGGAATGCATGATCTTGAAGGGCTGATCCATATACTACTTTTCTATATGAAGTTGCCTTATACTAAAGCAAACCATTGCTCCATCTAGTTCACTATTGTCTGCACTGGAAGCAGATTTCCGTGCTATCAAGCAGTCCACTTAGATCCAGTTGAGGTTTATTTCCTGTCCCTACATCCTCACTTCTTACCTAGAGATGCCACAGACTGAACAGCAAGGCTATTCAGAACAGCAAGCTCTATTCAAGAGCGAACCCCAGCAGTTCCACTTGGAAACTAAGTGCAGCCCTTCAACTAACTGTTCAACTCAAAGCACTGGAGATACCAGAAAGTGAGACCACTAAAAATCTAGGCAGGGTTGTTATCCTTTCACTACCTACGCAATGAGCATTAGAGCCTCTAGTTCTCTGCACCAGAGGGACAGTCAGTAGCTTGCATTCTCAGACTTGCCACCCTGACTAGAAGCACTGTATGCTTGACTTCCACAAGACGCCATGACCTCAGCATGACTCTGTGCTTGTCATTAATTTCTCTGTATAATGGGCACTTTCTTTTTAGGCAACTAATTTAACAAACACTTAAGCTACTTATTGCACAGAAGGGTCATGTGATACTACGAGGATTCCGAAACATTTCTCCACATTCGTGGTCCTTTTACTAATATTCTGGGCATTGTTAGTATTTCACAAAGCCAGCACACTTTTTCTCTGATGTGTTCCAGTCATACCCTCATTTGTCCATCTCTAAATGCCATCTGGCAGTTATAAAGGGTAACCCAGACTAACTAGCCTAATGCTGTGGATTGCTACCCAGAGTCAGTCTACTGTCTGCAAAGGGATGTACTTGTATCAATGATAGATAAATCCCTGCTAGAAATACAGGTCCTTGACAACCTAATCACTGAAACCCTGTCAAGTAACCCCTAATTTTGAAGCAAGTGGTTAATTCCCAGCAAATTGATTTATGCACTGTTTGAGGTTTGGCGAGTTGTGTTGTTCATCTGTTATTACCAGGAACTCAGCTCAGCCTATTCATTTAGACCACTGACACAACACAGTGCATCTCCCAAGAAAATTTCCTTTGTCAGCACATCTAGAATTTGCTAATTAAATCAACGATGGCATTATTCACTTTCGGTGGTGGTGGGGGGATTGATTGCTTGCTCGATCTCCCCCCTCCTCCCCCCGCAGATGGATATACTTTTAAATTCTGGATTTTGAAATCAAGCTTTTTCCAGTGACAGTGTGACAGCAGGCTTTTCTCTCTCTTTTTGGCTTTATTCTCTTATCTAACACAGAAAACCAATAGTAACGCCAATTCATTTCAAAGTAACACAGTCATTTCTTCCATATAGATATATATATAGTGAACAAAAAAATAATGTTGATCAGCATGTTCAAAACCCACGTTTTAAGTACACACCAAGAAGGGTGGTTTTCATTCAAATGATAGGGTTGGCCAACAAGTATTTTTATTGTCTGATTATTACCGCTGAAGTGAATTTGGAATGCCAGGTTGTCCCCCAGACCCTGTAATTATGGGTCTATAATATCTCTGTGTCTCTCTTTGTACTATTTAAGAGGCAGGGAATAAAGGAGGGTCAGAATAAACCTTTTCAGCACATACTAACTTTTAAAAAAGGCCTTCTCTCCGCAACTACTTTAAAGAGCAAACTATTTGACAAAAATTGGTGTAATTATGCCAAGGTGAAGATGAAAGCCCATTTTGCTTGTGTATTAGAGTAATATAGGAGTGCAAAGAAGAAGCGTGTCACTTGTATTTACAGTGGTAGTATGCAACCCATTTTTGACCCAATGTATCACAGACTTGCTGGATTTCAGTAGATCTTGTAGTGCATATTATCAACTGAGGCTATTCTCACAACCTCTGAAAATGTGGCTAAGGGAGCCCAGCCCAGTTTTTGGAGATTGTATGCAGCACCGGTAGCCGTGTGCCCCCCGACTGCTAGCCCTCTAAATTGCCCCCCTGAATGAGGTTAGCGGAGTGAGCACTCCACTAACCTCTTTTGATTGATCGTGAGTCACCATGGCACGCCTTCGCACCAAGGTGACTGAGCAGATCTCTGACCAGGAGGCTACTACCAACCTGTGGTCCTCATGGACCAAACTAGATGTTACACAGGAATTGTATGAACAATCACCGTATTTCTTTAGGGGAAGTGGGAAAACAAAAGCAACAAGACAATTTGAGAAAGGGCTGCTTAACCCTTTCTTCTTCTACTGTTTATGAAAAATGCCCTGACCCAGCTGCTCTTCTTCTCACATAGAGAAAAATATCTGTTCCCCACACTGGTGTGAAAGAAGGTGGAAGGGGATTTTTGCAGACAAATGGTAGAAAGAGAAAGGGTTAAACAGTGCCCCCCACTCCTTTCCCAATCATAGCCTTCTGTAGTAGTTTTTTTAAAAAGGAATCTTGCTTTCCCTACTATGTTCTGTATGGCAGAGTTCTTCCTCCACCTCCCAGAATCCTCTAAGTCAGGCATCCCCAAACTGCAGCCCTCCAGGTGTTGCTGAACTACAAAAAAAAACTACCACAAAAAAAATGTGTCTAGGGATGCTGGGAGTTGTAGTTCTGCAACATCTGGAGGGCCACAGTTTGGGGATGCCTGCTCTAAATCATTAGGTGGGGTGGCTAATTGGAAGAGAGGACAGAACTCCTGTACCCTACAGAAGATGGACTTTCAGCAGGTATAGATTTTCTTTCCCCTCCAAGACAAGCTGCACCTGCTGGAATTTCCTCCTCTGTGCATCATTTAAAGATATATACGCCCTCTCCTCTTTTCATCTGGCCATCCTCCCAATAGGGGCTCTTCCTCCTTTGCAGCCTGAAGAATCCTTGGGGGCAGGCCTTCCTTGAGGAGAGATGAGGTGGCTGCCTAGCACAGTAGATTTTTAAGAGCACCAGCTTGGCAACAAAGTGTCCTCCACCACTTTCCCTGCCTCTCCTGCCATGTATGGAGCTCTTTGCCAAGCAGCATCACACCAGTGGGCTAAGAGCTGCTCCAAGACTGCTCCACTACTTCCGTAGTGGAGGGTCCACTTCACTTTTCATTGTTAAACATAATGTTCTGGTAAGAACTAATCTGCCTACTTTTCCTTTCACTATAATGTTAATTTGTAATTACCATCTTCACCAGTAAGCCCACTGGTGCCTCAACTGTTCACATGTCCACCATCTTGAATTGAGGTGGATGACATCATCACAAACTATGCCACTGAGATGTCCCTATCAGTGTTCCCTCTAACAGGAATTCCCAGACGTTGCTGACTACAACTCCCAGAATCCCCAGCCAAAGACCACAGCAGCTGGGGATGCTGGAATTGTAGTGAACAACATCTGGGGATCCCAGTTTAGAGGGAACACTGGTCCCTATGTGTCACTCACAATGACTGTACTAAATTTGGTTCAAGTCAGTTTGGCAGTCCACAAGTTAGCCCACTTAGGCTTCAAATATTCATGCATCCACCATCTTGAATTGGGGTGGATGACAGCATTACAGACTGTGGCACTGAGGTGTCCCTACAGCTGTAGCAAATTTGGTTGAAATCAGTTAGGCAGTTCACAAGTTAGCCCACTTGTGCCTCAAATGTTTACACGTCCACCAACTTGAACTGGGGTGGATGAGATCACAAGTTGTGCTGTTGAGGTGTCCCAATGTGTCCCTACAACTGTACTTTGAGTACAGTTGTAGGGACACATTGGGACACCTCAACAGCACAGCTTGTGATCTCATCCAACCCAGTGGTTCATATTGGTCCATGCATTGCAGAGTTGATTGCAGGGGGAGCAGGACACACACAGAGAATGCTGAGTGATTTCATAAGCTTACTTTCCTTAAGGAAAGTAGGCTAAAGAGGAATATTACTATATTTGCTGGTTCAAAACACTTCCTCCTTCTGCTCCCTCACCTGGCTTTTCAAAACCCAAGGTGGAAGAGGAGGGTGGCTCCAGCCTGATAAGGTAAGTGAGGAATGGAGAATGTGATGCCACTGGGTGTGGTGTGTTTGACATCTTGCTCCCACACCTCATGGGTCATGAGCTAGGGTCACTACTGCTTTGGGGAGAATAGATATCATTGGAGGAAGTGATTTTACTTTATTCCTAATTAATCTCTTTCAGGGACTTTTTGGGCTGCAAAGGGGGCATAATCCCAATGGGTAAATAGCATAGGGGGAATGAGTTAAAATTCAGCCACAGCATGGACTCAAGCTGGATTGGGGTCCCCTGCAGTTGCTGCTCATAAAAAAGAGACGGCAGAGGTGGGGGATTCCCAAGCATAAAGTTTCAACAATGCATTTGTTTATCACATTTAGTATTTGTATTTATTATTTATTTAACTTCACATGTTGTAGTGGATTACAAGCCAGTAAGACTCTCCACACAAGCAGTGTGATGAGCCCAAGAGGGTTCTGTGGGGAGAGCGGGCTTGACCCACTCTCCTCACAGATGAGCAGCGAGCTCATCCTGGGCAGCCGGATTAGCTGCCCACATGATTACCGCTCCTTCATGGAGCTGGTTGCGGCAGTTTTTGTAGCCTCCCAGTCGGGGTCTCCTCGTGAGTCGCTGTGCTGCAAAGCTGTGCCACGGGGACATACTTGTCAAAGAAAAGGGGTTAGTGAAGCACTCCCTCTGCTAATCTTGTTGAAGGCTCCGAGCAGTTCACACTAATCAGGCTGGGCTCCCTTAGCCTGGTTTCTACCGCACATAAGAATAGCCTCCTTGAACAGAAGGAGCATGCTGACCCAGGCTCAAGAGAGTGCCAGGCCATGGGGACACCCTCTCACGACTCATGATAAGGACCATCAGAGGGGAAGGGAGATAACTGCCAAGCAAATTAATGACAAAACATCCCCTTCTCCCATGGACTGCTCTCTCATGAGTCTGCCAGGCCATTGGGGCTCTATATTGAGCCAGTGTGCATATATCTATGCAAGAAAACCACAGGGACGGGTACCCCGGCGGCTGCTCTCCCTGTCTTGATGGCTGCTGCCAAGTAGCTATCAAAGCATTCCCCCTGCCAGCCCATCCACCCATGTGGACATGTGCATCCTTGCTGGTGCCCTGAAATGACGACCCTGCTCCCCTGGGGTTGCTGGAAATCAGGGCTCCCGACTCCCACAATTCCTCATGCCGGCAGATTTGCATACGGTGCAACGCCTTACTGAGCCCAGGAATTTTAAGTGGGTTTTATAGATCCATCTGCACACCTGTTGTTCCCCCCGGCCAGGCACACAACCCGGCTCTGATACATGTAGCATCAAGATCTCCTTCAGGTGTGTGCAAGACTTCACAGGGAAGTTGGTAGTTGCAGTGATTCTGTTCTATTTTTCACCATGGGGAGTTGGGGGCCCCCACACAAGTGGGGACCCCTTTGGTGGATTAGCTCAACCCGTGAGGATGCAGTCCAAAGGGAGACCTAGGAGACTCAGCTTCATGGTCCTCCCCTGCAGTGGTCCCTCTAATTTTTTTCATCTCTGTGCAGAATGAGTTTTGTTCTGGGCGGCAGTACCAAGGCACTGTGTGCACACATGCAGTCAGAGTGGGGCCTTCATAACTCAACCTGAGCAAGATCTAAAATTTGCTGAGCGGACATCAGAAAACTTGTGAGCATGTGCACGTGCAGTCGTGCACACACTTTAGAAGGAACAGTGCTCCCCAATACCCTGGCCCTCTCATGAGAGGGTGAGCTCACGGGCAGCAAGCTGTCAATGAAGCAGGACTGTAGTTTGGTCTGCATGGACTGCTTTGATAGGGTGATCATTCACACAAGCATCGAAGGTCATGGCAGGACAGACACCGCCCCAGCATCCTTTGCCCTACCTCATATACATATCCCCTCTTAGGAAGTCTCCGTGTTCCCCTCCCATTCCAGTGTAACAGGGAAATAGTGGCCTAACCAGACCCCCGCCCCCAATCATCCTTGTGTAGGACTATTTGGGTGCAGGCTCTTTTGGGGACAGTGGTGCCATCACTGTCTGAAGAAGCATTATCATGGCATGCTATTTAAAGGGACTTAAATGCCCTTTCCAAGCTGAGGGCAGGCATGATCGCACTCAGCACTCCCCCTTCAAGATTGTGGCCAATCGCGGCTGCTCCGCTGACATGCTGACGCTTTGCCCACAATCTGGCTGTGGAGCTTGCCAGGATCATCCTGGGCACCCAAGCAGCAGGAAGGGACACTCCTCTCCTAGAACAGACATTTGACAAATGTCTGTGGTGCAATTTACAATTTCAAATTGAAACTGCGGGGTTGCCAACCTCCTGTTTCATGTTACATATGAATCCAGCTGCTGCTATTCCTGCCTCTTCTGACAAGCACTAAACCTGGGGGTGGGGGCATGGCCACAGAGCACAGTGGCAGGGGCGTAACTACCATTAGGCAGGGGGAGGCAGTCATCTCGGGGCCCCACTGCCTTGAGGGGCCCCCCAGAGACACCTCACATGACTCCCCATTGCCCCCTGCCCAGCCCCAAGACCCTTCAGTCACTTGCGCTGTTTGCCCTCTCTCCTGCTTGTCGTCCTGGTCAGCAATCAAAGCAGCAGGCAAGCTGCTTTTCTCCCCGCCTCTCAGCTGATCGGCGGGTGGGCGGGGCTTCCAGGGAGGCCTCCGTGTAGGCCTCAGTAAAGCCTGAATTCGAGTAGGCTGGCAAGCCCCAGGAAGAAGGCTGGCAGTCAGAGTGGCCACTACAGCTCTCTGCAGCAGACCCTCTTCCCAGGCCAGACAGCTCAGCCTTTGCCAGGTAGAATATGAATTCCTTTTTGTGGTTACACTCCCCCCACCCCCTCTATAGGGATTTGCTTGCCATAGGGCTTTGATGGGGGGGGGGAGACTGAGAAGTCTCTTAATATTTACTTTAAAACTGATTGGAAAATTTTCTGGCTTAAAAAAAACCCTCTAAAAAGTCTTATAAGCGGCTTGTTTCATGGCAGGAAATAACAAAAACTTCTGGAACAAATTTATTTATGTATTAATTCATTCATTCATTCATTCATTCATAAATACACTTATGTTCAAGTTGTTTTGCAACCCAGGTCTGAGTGAGAACTGAGACATGAGTGAGAACTGTGACGCATGTGTTGTGCTTTTATATTTTTTCCCCTTAGGGTAAATCTGGCCAACATGTGAATGCAGCACCTCCATTCCAGAGGAGATGTGTGTTAAAGGGCTTTAAAAACCTCTTGTGAAAAACCTCCTGGAATCAAACTTTACTGAATTGGTTCAGAATTCTGAGAAAACAAACAGAGGCTCACCCTGCATGGCTGAAAGTCTCCTTTGCTAATCTGCAGCAAGGGGCCCATTTTAATAATTAGTGTTTCTAGTGTCTTCTCATTTGCTCAATTTTGTACATCTGTTTTTTGTATGTTTTGAATGAGGACAGAAATGTGAGAATAAAAGTCCCCTGCTAACTGGGCAAAGAGGCACCTTTTTCTCTTTGTAAACCGCCCTGAGCCATTTTTGGAAGGGTGGTATAGAAATTGAATTATTATTATTATTATTATTATTATTATTATTATTATTATTATTATTAAAAAATTTCTCGGCGGGGGGGCCCATTTAAGAATCTTGTCTCAGGGCCCACTCCAACCTAGTTACGCCCCTGCACAGTGGCATGGTTAGCTGGCATGTTTCCATTTGCCCTGTACCCAAATACTCTACATTGGAGTACACCATACAATGTCTAAAGCTGAATGTCTAAAGAGGAGCTGCAACATGGGCTCCTATTACATGGTCCCAGGCTGCTCATGTTGTGCAGTAATGTCAAAAGGAGGATGTTTAATGCTACCTTTCCCCTACTGTGGTTCTAAAACAGATCAGAAAATTCTCTGTGTGCTGTTTATGTTAGGAATTCTCCCTGGTAAGAGATATCCTTCTATTACAGCAGAGTGCACTGAGGCACAACACAGCGGAGTCTGCCTAGGCATGCGTGTATGCCGAGAGTAAAAGAAACTTGGAGCCAGTTCATAGTTTCAAGTCAATATAAGGAGTCCTTATTGGTGAACTCCATTCTAGATAAGAAAGTGGAGAGAAAGGATCTCTAATCTACCTATCTAGCTGGATGCAGAGGGATGGTTTCTGCATCTCTGCACACATGGTTCAGGGAGAGAGAAGCATGTGTGTTGCAATGGAGAAGAAAGGGAAGAGGAAGAGGAAGGAAGGAAGGAAGTCCCTGAAAGCAGCAATCTACTTATCAGAGGGATAGTGTCAGAGCAGTAGAGAAAGGGTGACCAATGTCTTGACCCCTCTAGCCCTCTGACTCACTAGTCTGTCCCCCTCTGTCACTGACAGCGCAGATTCCTTCACTTCCAACAGTTTATGGAGTGGATGGGTTAACACAACAGGACCAATTACGTTATAAAGTCCCAGGTATTTTGGTCATGAAAGGTAAAGTGTGCCGTCGAGTTGGTGTTGATTCCTGGCGACCACAGAGCCCTGTGGTTGTCTTTGGTAGAATACAGGAGGGGTTTACCATTGCCACTTCCCTCACAGTATGAGATGATCCCTTTCAGCATCTTCCTGTATCGCTACTGCCCGATATAGATGTTTCCCATAGTCTGGGAAACATACCAGCAGATATTCAAAATGGCAACCTCTGGCTTGTTAGTCAAGTCATATCCCCAACTGCGCCATTAGCTGGCTTTTTAGTTTGGTCATTACCCACTCTAAAAATAGACTTTGGGGGATTGAGCATGAATTAAGCCTTCAATTTTCATTGTGAAGGAAGTGCCCAAACCTCACCTTCTAGTAGACTGGCCAAGATGCATTGACAGAGAAAGTTGTACCTAGTCTATCTATCTATGTATCTATCTATCTATTTGATTTATATACCACCCTTCCAAAATGTCTCAGGATGGTTTACAATTAAAAATTTCTAATTAGTCAATTTCTAATAAAGACATAAAGGAGAAAATATGGCAGTTTTCTCTGTGTTTCATCACCAGTTCTGCCATGCTGTCTTCTCCATTAATAACACAGTTTGTATCGTATAGTTATTTAATTCAGCAGATCTCACTACTTTAATACAGTTAAATAAAACCTCCTACCCTGTTTCCCCGAAAGTAAGACCTACCCCGAAAGTAAGACCTAGCAGTAATTTCTGATGTACCGCTAATTGCCCTAGTGCATTTTTTGGTGCTAAAATTAATATAAGACACTGTCTTATTTTCGGGGAAACACGGTAGTGCCCTTAAATAGCTTAAGTAATTTCCAAGGACTGTTTCTGGTCCTTTGTTAAATAAATGTTTGTCCTCATTCTTGAAATCTGAAATGGTGACAGAGGGCACGTTTTCCCCACCACCACCACCTCTTTGCTTAATAATGATTTTTTGAAAGGAAACAGACTGTCATTTTTTTTAAGTTGTGAAATAAAGCACACTTCAAGTAAAAAATTTGATTTTGCTACGAGACTTTGAAAGTTAATGGCTGTAACAAAATACCCTCAAATATGACAGCTTTGTTCTGCCCATGTAAATTTGCTGATTCTGAAAACCAAATGCGGAATAGTTGGTGCCACTCTCAGAACAGGAGCTTATTTGACAGATACAGACCTGTTTAAATACCATAATACACCACATTAAATAGCAGACTGTTCTATTCATTTGCACTTTTTAGTCACTTGTCATAATAGTTTGGGGGGGAGAGGGAATCTCTCATTGTTCCTATCACTCTGATGCCCGAGTCTGCACCGAATCTTTTAAAAGCAGAAGATGGAGTAGCTTGTTAAAACTATAATATTCCTTTTAAAAATACGATTATACACGAGCTACCTGAACTTTATGGAAACTCAAATCTTATGGGAATATTAAAATGACTTAAATGGGGATTCTCATTTTCATTAATTGAAGAGAATCTCTTACGCCATATTTGCATATTTGCATTTATGCCAGACAATCTGCTCTGCTCCAAGCAGCATGGAACTCCAGAGGCTGGGACGATGTTTCCCGACCTCTGGATATCCCACAATGCATTGCATGATGAGCCCAGTGCATTGGTGGATGCCTACAGCCTGAGCAAACACACAATCCCGGCCATCAGGTGAAAGGTGTGCTCGCTCGCACCATTAACCCTGGCTAACAGTCAGGTACAAAAGTTGGGTTAGGTGGGCTAACAGTGCCGGGATCTGAATGGATCCTTCCCCTTCACACGTGCAACCTAACCCACACTTGGCTGCCCAAGCTGGGGTTAGACTGTGCATGTGAAAAGCCTTACTGAATGACCCTACAGTCTTGTGTTCAAAATGAAACCCTTTTCTGGGGGAATATAGGATGGAGTGAAGGAAGTGCTTCTTAACACTCACCTTAATAGATCCCTCTGTAGAATCGCCACTTGGTACTCTTGCTTTACGCCATTGTATTAAATACTAGAAAATATCTCTGTGGATTCTTGGCATTTTTAATACTTATCAATATGAAAGATTGTACAGTAGATTTTATACCACAATTATTCTTACTTCTCCACTGCTGTCTGGAGAACCTGAAATAAAGAAGCCATACCAAAATTTATGGCCATATCCTGCCCCTTTCTTATTGTTACTTAGATTTTTTTATAGCATGCTTTTCTTAAGTACTCAAAGTGCTTCACATCCACTGTACCTCAGGGATCTTTACTGTGGCCATGTAAGGAAAGCTAGAATTGCTAGCTGCCTATTACCAATAGGAGACTAAAGAAAGTAGCTTGAATAAGGCCACTATGCCCATGGTTACACAAAGGTTTATAATGTGAGCGACTCCAGGCTTAAAGAGTGTTCTCGTAATCATTACATATCTCTTGAGTCTTACAATACAGTGGGGGAGGGGAGGGAGTGAAGGAGAGAGTTTTAGAATAAGTTATTTCTTTGGGAGCTCATGTATTAATTATTATTATTATTATTATTATTTACATTTTATATGCCGCTCTTCCTCTAAGGAGCCCAGAGCGGTGTACTACATACTTAGGTTTCTCCTCACAACAACCTTGTGAAGTAGGTTAGGCTGAGAGAGAAGTGACTGACCCAGAGTCACCAAGGCTGAATGGAGATTTGAACTCAGGTCTCCCCGTTCCTAGTCCAACACTCTAACCACTATACCACGCTGGCTCTATACAGACTATACAGATTGTTCTGACCCTCAAAGAGAAGCTGCAGTTGTGGAGCCTGATATTTCCTTTGGACAGTCAGGCAAATGGTTGTCTTGCTATTAATGCACTGAGCAGTACATGAACAGACCTCTGCTTCCTTATACTGACACATGTTCATTCCACATGCTATGCCTATGTGTCTCTTTTCTGTTACACAATCAAAACACAGTGAGCACAGAACTTTTACTAGGCCTGAAACAAACAAATCTGACCATCTTCTAGAATTAAATGCCAAGCAATACAGTCATGGTTCTGTACGCTTCCTTAGAAGAATAGCCACTCAGAAGGATAGCCACTCATATCCACATTTTGATATATGCCCGTATATAACTAATGTTTAATGATCTGCAGTGGAGATGCAGTTCTGATAAATAGTAATCCTTGCTTTTTAGGTGACTAGCTACACACATTTTAGCAAAATTGCAAATTGTTCCTAATGCAGAATGAGATTTCTTGCCTCTCCTGAAATTGGTAAACCTCTCAGCCATTCCACTTTCAAATTTCCTGTCTCTAATGCCGAAACTGTAAAGCATGTTTACTGCTGCTGTTACAAGGAGCAGGCCAGGCAATGTAAAATTCAGGTTTTTTCTGAAAGACTTTTTTGGTCTAGCAGTTATTGCTCTTCTTCCTTGAGCAATAAACATACTGGTGAAACCATATTTTATCTAAAATAGCTGTATGTATACCTCAATAATACTAGCTGTGTGTGTGTGTGTGTGTGTGTGTGTGTGTGTGTGATATTTTCTACATGCATATGATAAACCTGACATATCAGTGATTTCTAAGATCTGGCTAGCTTGACCCTAGTAGTTTCCACGTTAAAGAGTGCATTTATCCATTTTGGGAACAAGCAAAACTTGAACAGCATAGCTAGATATGTGGCTATGTAGTGTTGCCTTTCTTTAATCCTGTCAGTGGCTGACACCATTTTTAAAAACTAAAATGAGATCATATCTCCACATTTCTAAGTCTCCAAGTACATGACAACATGCACTAGCTAGGCAACCACACTCTGCCAGCTAACAAACTTACCAGCATTTATTTAAATTTTGTAGATGACAGAGAAATATAGAACTGGTGCTGTGTAGGGGACAGAAAAATTTAGAACCGGCTAATATCCAAACTAACAAAGCACTGGTACTATGGAAGAAGCACTAGTGCTTCTGAAATGTTCTAGACGAAAGTTATATCTGTGCATGCATGGGAGGGGGGAGCAAATTTGATAGCCTTCCTTTCCCCCAGAAGCACATTCTGCTTCCAAAAAATATCCCTGAAGTTTGCACAACCCTCAAGGACATGTTTTAGGATGGCACAGAGTACTTCTGGGAGAAAGGGAGCTTGTCAAAAATTAACACACTTACCCAGCTTTGTGAAGTGGTGGAGCTGAGTCAGATGAACTTTTCAGAAACACCGGTGCTTCTCCTGTAGCACCAATGCTTTGTTTGTCTGAATGATAGCCACTTCTATATTTCTCTGTCACCTACGCAAACTGGAGGGCTCCTGGGATGCCAATTTAAATGCCAGTAAGATTGTTACCTGGCAGGATGTGATTACCTTGTTACCTGGGAGGATGTGGTGCATGGTATCATTCACCTGGAGTTGTGAAGGTATGGTCTCATTTTAGTTTTTTTTTAAGAGGCAGAACCAGCAGTGCACTCTCTCACTCACTCTTCCTGATGTTAGAGTTGCTCCAAGCTGGTAGGAAGGAAGAACAGGAGCCCTGTGATTAGTACCATCATGTAAAGTGGCCTAAACAAACAACTGTCTACATTTGCAAGTCTGAGCTCCAGAGGCTCCTATACAATATAAACCAAGGGGGTTTGAAGTTTAGCATTGGGGGGGTGTGTGTGTCGGCTTACCCATACAAACACTGCTTGTGCAATTGGTCTACTTGAGTGAGCAATGTAACATAAGACCACATCATTTCTTTCTTGATTAGAAAGAAATCAAGAAACATTGTTCTCCACATATGTTGTGGTTTTTCTAATCTTGGAGGCATTATAATGTTCCGTCTGTCCCTTTTTCCTGCTTTACTGCGCTCAAGTAGACCACTTGCACAGCACACATAAGCATGGCTGCAGAAGTTTTAAGCATTTCATAATTGGAAGAGAATAGAAAAAAAACATCCTCCAATGATTTGTTCAATCCATTTCTAGATACTAACACTTCCAGGTCAAGAAGTAACTCCTGAAAGAACTAAGGACTTTTGGTGGGACCTTTACTCAAATGTTTGATTATTATGTTATTTAGTGGGATCCATCACTCCCATTGTAAGACCAGAATGTTTTCATTCAGCCTTCTTTCCATTTTTCTTCCATTCTCTGTAAAATATAACCTGGGAGGAGAAATGTTATACAGACATTGCCATTCCCAATATAGAATAGAATGTGTTATGTAAAACACTTCAGGAACTCACCCACCTGTTTCTCTTTGTAACACAAACATACTACCCACTCACTAATTCTTTACATTATTTCTAGACAGTTGTTTTCTTCATGCATGCAAATGACATATGAGGAGAGAACTTGCAGCTAAGTTCCCACTTGTCCAAATTGCAAGCGTATAAGGCACTACAATAGTAAAGACTGAGGCGGGTCTCACGATCCGTGAGACCCGCTTTTGCTGATACTGTGGGAAGAGCGGGCTAAGCCCGCTGTCCCCGCAGACAATCTCTGCAGGAGCCCTGGGCGGCCATATCAGCCGCCCACACAATTGCTGGCTCCATGACGGAGCCGGCGGGGCTGGGGGGAACAGGGGCTGATTGGCCCCTGCAAGCTCTAGCATGCCCTGCGCAAGTGCGCAGTGCATGCTGGCGAGACCCCCGGAGCCAGGAGGTGGCTTTTCGCCTGGGTTTGCGGAGCGCTCACTCTGCAAACCCGGGCTAAGGAACGAGCTACTTGAGCGGGTTAGCCGTTCAAGAGCCACCGGGCTCACAGCCACGCCTGGTGGTTCTTACAATTAGCAAAAATCGGGCTAGGCTATCCTAGCCCGATTTTTGCTAATTGTAAGAATAGCCCCACTGTCCACATAAAGTTAAAGTAAAGGTAAAGTGTGCCGTCACGTCGGTGTCAACTCCTGGCGACCACAGAGCCCTGTAGTTGCATTTGGTAGAATACAGGAGGGGTTTAACATTGCCTCCTCCTGGGCAGTATGAGATGATGGCTTTCAGCATCTTCCTATATCTCTGCTTCTCAATATAGGTGTTTCCCAGACTAACAGCAGAGATTCAAACCGGCAGCCTCTGGCTTGCTAATCAAGTCATTTCCCCACTGTGCCATTAGGGTAAAGTTAAGCACATACTGAAATGCCTTCTCACATGAGTATGGCCTTCATTGGAGAATATTCACTTCTGCTGCACCAGAACTTTAAAAATATTGGTGAAAATGTAGGTACCTAAATAAAGCAAATTGGACTTTGACTATAAAAAGATGTACATTATTGGAATACGAATGTAATGTAAACTCTGCTTTTATATTGAGTCTGATCATATTGCTTGTATCCAAGTTTGAGTTTTTACTGAAAAGGTAATTTACATGTGTAGCCTGCATGGTACCATGGTCAGTTTTACATCAGATGTTTTAAACGTCTCTAAGAAATGAACAGTCTGGATTGCAAATGAGTATGATCAATAGTATTGGAGTCTGAATTGTAAGTTAGCAGTGAGGCTGGTGACAAACCCTCATGATGCTTCGTCATCATTACTAATTTAAGAGGGACAAGGTGTACTGCGTCCCTTCCCCCTACACTGGATCCATATGAACCACTACTCAGGTGTAACACTGCCTTCTTAACCATCCTTAAGAGATCAATAGCAGGCTGTGGGCTCAAATGTTATTTTTTTTTTTATTTATTTAGCAAATTTATTGACTGCCTGACTTCCTTAGACTGGAGGCGGTTTACACAGATTAAAACAACAACAAAGACAACAGAAGAAGGGGGTAAAAAAGAAAAGGGGACTAGAAAAAGAACACCCCCCCCACACACACACATTAACAACTAAAGGCCTAAAATAGATAGATTTTCAGGACCATCTTAAAGGACAGAAGACAGGGGGCATTACCCATCTCAGGAGGCAGAGTGTTCCATAAGGAGCAGGTGGCAACAGAGAATGTCCTCCCACGAGCCTGGGCCCCACCTACCTCCCCTGGGCCCAGAACTCTAAGAAGGCCCACCTGAGACGACCTCACCCAGTGGGTCAAAGTTGGACGGGAGAGGAGGTCCTGAAGGTACACAGGCACCAAACCCTGTTAGCAACGAAGCTGGATTTTGTGGTGTCTGGAAATATTTCTGGATAAAAACATGCCTTTGGCTTAACTGGGAGCATAGAAAGTTGTCATTTCAACATTCCCCAGAAAGAAAGCAGAGTTTCACTAACCATGCCTAGCGGTCAGCCAGGCCATCTTAACCTTATTCTATAGGACATAACCTTCTTTCCTATGCCACAGTTCTATCATTAACCTACAAATCAATTCCACCTTTCTCTCACAGGAATTATGGTTAACTCAGTGATGAAAGTCGATTTACATGTTGTGCTGGAATTCCCTATACTTACTGATGATTTCTGTCCGGGAAAGATGTAACATTTTGTTAGTATTCAGTACTTGCCCATGTTTGTTCACTCTTGCCACTGGCTTAATGTCTAGTTAGGGGTATTTAGGTCACGTTCTGGGCAACTGATGAAGTCAGTCTACTATAACACTCTTTGGTTGAATATATGAGGAATCCACCCTTTTAACAAACCAAACATGCATATTTTCATTAAAGCAGCTGAGGCAAGAAAAGGATGCTGTGAGAGGGTGGGACATTGACATTTCAGATATGATTAAAGGGGGGGGGCGGGATTGCCTGCTAGTCATCATGGGAGAAAAGCATCACACCACAGGTTCTGAACACTTCCCAAGGGAAAACTTTGAGCAGTAAGAAAATGCATATAACCATTGTTTTTGTGCATTATATTAGCTTTACAAATGGGGAGGGGTTGGTGGGTGGGGGATAGAAACTGAGCCTCACAGTATCAGGAAAAGTATTTGGACTGCATTTAAGTGAGAAGGATTAGCTTGCATGATGTTGATTTATAAATGACAACAACCAATCCCTTATATTCTCTACTGCAGTCATCTCTCCTGCACAGTAATTCCCAGTGTTCCCTTTTGAAAGCCCTTGATACTCAGTTAGCCCCAAGGTATAATGTTTGATAATATAACTACTGCTCCTGTCACTGCATTTTGTATGAACGCATTATATGTGGCCCAGAATGGTAAAGATTTATGTATGGGTATGAAAAATAAAAATCAGCATTGATTAAAAGCCCCAGATAGGCCATCCAATACCGCCCAAAGAACATCAGTTATTTTGCATTTTGACGTGGCGATTGATAACTCATAAATGCAAGCAGGAATGACAAATGCGGATGGAAACTGGCTTTGACAAAAACGATAACAGTATCAGTCTCGAGGGGCGATGGAGGTATAAGCAGGAGCTGTTTAAAATATTTAATCATTTTATGAAGGCTGCAAGATGTTGTTTGACCCTGAAGGAGTGTGAATGTCACATGGATCAGAAATTGCCAAGTCTTTGAAGTGAAATAAAAAAAATGGTGTTATTATAGATCCTTCTTGACATCCTATCATTTTTGTATAGGATTAAAAATATGTATACAAAGCTCTAGATAAAGGACTCCAGCAAAAGATGTCTTGGTTGAAGGAAGGAAAAAAAAGTAAAGACATACTGTTGTGAATTTTTACTTCAAAATCTCAAAGCGTCTCTTTTATATTCCTCTAGAATGGTATGAATAGATCCAGCAGCCTTTGGTAAAAAGATTCCTGTGGATTTTTAACTACAGGGCAAATTACATTTCACTTTTGTTCCCATGTTTGACTTTTGGTCCTGAGTGGGGGGGAGAAATCTTTTCATCCTGACATTTAACAAACTATTGGGTGTTGTAAATGTGTTTGTGTATTCATTTTGTATGTAGCGGAACTACATTGTTTACGCACATATTTTTCAGAATGTAGGTAGAATTTAAGATGCAAGACTATATGAAGGAATAAACAAAGTTCTTCAGGTACAACCAGTTGTAGAACCTTATGCATTTTTCCATATACTCTTCCACCTTAAAATCTACCTAGATTTTGAAAAAGGTATGTAACTAAAATAGTAAAAACGTATGGAAAAAAATCAAAAAGTACATTTAAAATACTGTCTATGAATTAAAAAGACACACCAACAACTCTATAACAGACTTAACTCTCAAAGATCTAGTGGGGAAGAGAGTCTTTGCTACTTTTCTAAACATCCAAATGGAATGAGTTTGACTGAAAATCCTAGAGAAGGAATTCCTCAAAAAGGGTGCCAACTCTGATAGAGCTCTGTTACTGGTATGCATCAGCCTCACATTATATTGAAGTGACATCCTCAATTGGTATGAAAGAGTAGATCTCAATTCACTGATGTGGGTAAGAGGATATATTTTGTAGCAGATTGTTCAAAACATGTGAACAGCTCCCAAGTATTCCACAGGACCAGGAAACACACTCAGCTAGTAACAAGTATCAATTAGGGATTGACTTCATCAGATAATAGCTGTACTCAGTTGTACAAAACCATGGTTTTGCATTGTGTGCACAAGCAGTCATGAGTCTCTGGCTACCACGTTCTCTCCTTTCCTTCTTTTTTCCTTCATACACTGCAATTATAAACTTCTGAGCAGGGTTAGTGGCAAACCACAGCTTGCTATTGACATGAACTCAGCAAACTATAGCTTGTGCAAGAGTTGTAAACCAGCATTAAACCAGAGTTGTAAAACACATGGCTAATTGTGGCCATAACAGTTTAGTGTGATATCTGATTGCATAGCCAATGCATGCATGCGTACACACACACACATACACAGATATGAGGGAGAAATGTGTGTGTATCTGACTGTCTGTCTGTGTTTGTATGAAAATATTCCCATGATCGGTAGAGAGTGGGCTAAGGAGCCTAGCCCGCTTTCTACCAAATGTGGGAACCACGCGGGCGAGCCCAATGGTTCCCAGGTGGCTAGCCCGCCTCATTCACCCTCCTCTTAAATGAGGTTAATGGAGCGAGCACTCTGTTAACCTCATTTTATTGCTCGTGTGCTGCCCCAGCACACAATGACACACAAGTAGCCTCCCGGGCTCAGGGGTCCCCCTAGAATGCTCCACACACTCACTCAGGGCATCCTGGGACTTCCGGGGGCCAGGCAGCCTCCGATCCCCACAGCCCCTACCAGCTGCATGACAGAGCCTGTAGTCAGGTGGGCGGCCGATCTGGCCACACAGGGCTCCGGGCATGATCGTCTGCAGGGAGAGTGGACTAAGCCTGCTCTCCCCACATACCTCATCGAAGTGCTTCACAGTAATCGTGTGAAGTGCCTCAAAATGTGTCCACCTATACTGCTCTCTCAATGCACACACACACACCCCTCTGCTTAGGCCTCACTCACTCTGACATGAAATTCCCAGACCAAACCATGAACAATCTAAACATGCCATTTTCACAGGTTGGTTCCAGGCTTCTCCCAGACTACAAAAAGGGAAAAGGAAAGAGAAGAGAAGAGACGAGAAGAGAAGAGAAGAGAAGAGAAGAGAAGAGAAGAGAAGAGAAGAGAAGAGAAGAGAAGAGAAGAGGAAGGAAGGAAGGAAGGAAGGAAGGAAGGATTCTGGAGAAAATCATTAATGTCCCAGTAAATGCATAAAAATTTCTTCCAATGGAAGAGCATGGGTTAGGGACCAGAATAAATTATAGAAATTTTCTCAGTTACTTTTAGACACCTCCCCCCCCCGCCCCCCAAAAAGGGTCTGGTCTTTGTGGTACAGGAGGCATGCTTGCAAACTGCAAGCTGCTTTTTGTATTGGTACGTGCATGTGCATAAATAATACAAACACACATGCACTTACTACATTATAATTTTTTGAATTCTGTTTTGCTTTAGAGTCTACGGAAATGCTGGTGGATGCTCAGTGTCAACACCGGCCTTGCTGCCAAGTCTATCAGGCTGAGGGAGAGGTGGGCTGAGCCTGAGAAGCACCTAGACAGCCAGTCATGTGGCAAAGAGGAAGGAGAGGAGGGGTAAGGTCAGAGGTATGCTGTGGAGTCCTAGACATAAGGCTCCAGAGGATGGGAGGAGGAACAGAGTCACAGGGGTTTGGGGCAGGGGAGGGGGGTTTGCCTGATTCCAAGGAAGATTCCCTTACAGTAGTTTGCATTTTATTTACCAACAACTTTGGCAAGATTTACTTCTAGGGGTGTCAGTTCTTGGTTGCCTATGGGTTACCTGAGCTGAAGCTTTGAGGGAAGGGGTACATTTGTTTTTAAAAAGTGGAAACCCCCTGCTTTAGAGGAACAAGCCTGCCGAATCAGCCTTTATCTATCAGGTTTTTCACTTCCTTTCAGCCAGATCCACAACCCTGTCAAAAATAATGTTATTTAATCTATTTACTCCCATGATGTAAAACTGGCATTCAAATGGGCTTCAGCTCTAGCCATTCAACGTAATGGGGTATATGTGTCATTTTATTATGAATATGTTTGTAGATGCTCCGGAAGAGATTACTGAGAAATATTTCTTTTTAGATTCTGTATTTGTCTTGTGCATATATTGTTTTCCTTCTACAGATTGACCTAATCTGTGTGTTTAATCAAAGCAGCAAAACATTTAGCTCTGGCATACCATTTGCTTATTTGAAGGTTGCCTTGAAAATCTGCTACATTACCTTTTTCTTCCATTTAACGTTTTGCTTTCCAGTTGCAGATATTTCCTTTCAACCTGCATTTTGTGACCTGAACTAATATTCCCTGCTAGGCACTGGCTAAGCTTCTTGCTTGCTGTGTTCTGAGGTCCCTGTACATTGTTTGAGTCACTAGGAAATGGCACATATAATCAGTTCAGAGTACAGTCCAGTCACAGTTCTTTGTGTTTCCTGCCGGAGCTGATCCTTTTATTTGCTTAGGATACCGGAGATGCTTTGTTCGTCGCGGCAGAAAGGTTTTAGCCTGGTGCTCATTTACATGTTTCATTGACTGCATCTAAGCACACCAAATATATGATGTGCAATGAAGCCTACTGAAAATATCTCAGTTACTGCAGTATGCTGCACATCCTGCAGCAAACCTGCTCTGTAATAAACTTTGTTCCCGCAGTATCTAGAGATAGCTGCATCTGTATCTGGAGATGCTGAAACAGCAGCAGCACAAAAATGTCTGGGAAGAAATGTCCAATAAGGCTCGTCAACTGACTAATATCAGGATAAGACCATAAAACATTTTTATTCATCAGTTAGGTGGTCCCAGAGACTGATTCAGACATCTGTGCATATTTCTTTTCTGGAATTAATATGTGAACATAATTTAAATTCTTGCATTATTGTTATATTTCAAATGTTGATGCAAGTGAATTCATATCTGCTATTTTGTAACTAAACTTAACTTTTACATGTACTGATATAACTTGTGATAGCTGGCCTACTGACACTATCGGTAGTGTAGTGTTTGAATTTGTTTTATTTGCATGTTTAATGAGATCTCTCAATTTATTTCAACTTCATAGAACTTATTTAGTGTATGTTCATTTGACAACTGAACTAAGAGTATTAAACTAGGTTGAATAAGACAATTTGTAACTCCATTAAACAAGCAAATTAACCAAATTAATCAAGGTCTAATGTTGTGCAAACATTTGCAACTATGCAATTTCATTTTAAAGATTCATGGTTGGAAACTGGATGGGATCATGTTATATATTCTTTCAAAACTTTTACAGTCTTGTTTACTACAATTCTAAATCAAAATCACAAGAAAGGAAAGAGAGGTCAGGTGGCCATATACTGGTAATGACATGGTGTTGTGAACCAAGCCTGATTTGTATACTAGATATGCTCCGGAGCTAGCATATGAAATTAGGCCTGTTTCATCAGTGTCACAAAGTGACCAGTTCTGGACATGAAGGTAGAATGAAGACTCCAAAACACTCCTAAATGATTTAACAGGCTTTATTGAGTATAAAAGAATAACAGCATAAATTTGAGCAGAAAACAGAACAATCAATCAGCACTACTAACAATATTTCAATCATGGCTAGCAACAACATTAACCCAGTGTTCCTAACTATCGTGTTTGTGTATTAAATCTTCTTAAAGCCTAACATGATTCAGATATAGATGGAAAAGGGGCGGGGAAAATAAGGAAGGTGCAGGAGGAGTATGGTTGGGGAAATCAGGAATTAGTAGAGGGACAAGGAAGAAGAAGAAGGGGAAAGGGAAGAGGAATCCAAGACTGTGGAAGCAGCATATTACCAGGGTTAGAGGCTTGGGAACAATGAGGCTGAAGAAGACTGAAGAAGACATGCTGAAGTAGACAGCTGAAGAAGACAGTTGAAGAAGACATGCTGGAGCTGGAGAACAGGAGCTTGGGAGCGATGCAAGCTTCAAGCAGTCAAGCAGGCTGGGGGTAGTTTGCTCAGAGCAAGGCAGAGAGCGAGAGCAACTTGGCTGGGGAGTCTTGACTTCTCACTGTGAAGCAGAAGTCACCAACAGTTCCTGTCCATGGAAATGCAAACTCTGGGATGGCTCTTGAGCACAGACCTGCTGATTAGGCAAAGCTTGCTAATTTGCCATGTCCAGAGACTCAGGCTTGGTTCACAACACTGGGAACTGAAAAGATATTTCTCCAGTAGACTCCCAATCCACAGTGAAGCAATGGAATATGCTAAATTTCACATGAGTGATGATTAGGTTCATTAGACACTTGATAGATATTCATTAAGTTCACTTACTCTGGCTTAGGCAGGTGTGATTGACAGCTACACATGAACAAGAGTTATGTATGTCAAGTATCACTTTGATAGCCCATGTCTATTTTCAGCTTCCTCCCACCTTCTATACATGGGCTAGAAATGAAGCATTTCATTCTGTAGCAAACCTTTCTTCTATAGCCAGGAAGAACCTGAATCTCCAGTTCTGTCAAATTCATAAAATCTACCAAGCTTGAGGTACTGCAAAAATGTACCTTGATTATCCTAGCAGGTTTCACTTCCCTGCAGCTGTTTATAGTGTCAAGAAGCCATATTTACAGCTGTTGTCCTCAAGTCTTCTCAACTTTCCTTTAGGCAGCCATTGCTGGTGTTGAGGGGTAGGTCAGCCAGGTCTGGGTTTCACAAAGAAAGTGGCAAAAAAGGGGAGTCTGGTGGCAAACAACCTCTGTAGTTAAATGTGTGCACACACATACACCCCACTAGTAGAATTTACTTCTCAGGAATTCACTTCTCCAAAAGGTGAGACTTGAGTGAGAGTTATTCTGTTCAATCAAACATCATATCTGTCCAATAGTTGCTGCTGGAGTATCTCTTGTGTTTCTTTTTAGAGACCTTTTTTTCTTCTTCCAAAAACCATCCCCCCCCCCCTTTTTTCTTCTTCACTTCTTTCATTGCTTCTTCTTTTTGAACTTTTTGCTGAAAAGCAGCATATAAATATTATGAATAATTATTATTGTGGGGATCATGGGTGACCTCTTGCCTGGAACTCAACAAATTCCAGGAGCATTATGGAAATGAAGAAGATCAATGCAATTATGGAAACCAAGAACATACCTGGCAGTTTAGTCTGTGGTAGCCCATGCATCCCATGTATTCTTTTATTCAGCATCTTCCTCCTTCACAGCTGATAGTTTGTGGGCCACATTCAAGCAACATATGCAATGTTCCAAACGGTTTATGAAACACCATTATTTATCAAACAAGCAGTTTTCTATGCATATTTGAGTTGTCCATCGCTCTTAGTATGCTACTGATAATTTCAAGAGCTGGACCCCTGAGGACAGTTTTTGGAACCACATTTAAGATTAATTTTTCTTGCATTATTAATTGTGGGCAAAACTTGCAGGCAGTTTTAATATCCAGCATGCTCTTGTTACAGGGCCATGAGGGCTCTCCCAATAACAATGCTTTCAAATCAATTGCTTTAAGCCTCATCAGTTCTGCAGAGAAGCAGCAATGTGCAGAAATAATTTGTCCCCAAGATTATTCTACACACAAGTGTGACTACCTGTGGGACAGTCTGGTGCTACCATAGCTCACACTTTTGCAGCCTTTTAGTAAAGGGCATTTGGAAATAGAGGACACAGTCATTTTGGAAGAATCCATTAGGAGACAAACAGCAGGTCTTCCAGAGTGCAATGTCTTACCAAAAGACAAGGGAGAGACATTTTCATTTTCTTCCCAAGATTTTGTGGTCTTTGTTTTCATCTCTGGGTCTTTCATTCAAGAGACTTCAAACTTATCACAATGGGTCTTTCTAGATAAGGACAAATGTGAACCTCATCAAATGCAATAAGCACTCATAAGCAAAAACAAAATTAAAAAAAAAAATCCCTTAGCTATATTCAGTCTTGGGCCAAGTTCTGGGCTGTAAAACTCCAAGTGTGGCCGTACATAATGGAATACAAAGAGTCCTCTGCATAAAAAGTCCTCTGCACATACAAAACTAGATGTCACAGAGGAGGCTAGTTTAAAATGTAACACAGTAGTTTAGGGGGACAGGGTGTGAATCCAAATCTTCATGAAACATTAGATTAGATAGATAGATAGATAGATAGATAGATAGATAGATAGATAGATAGATAGATAGATAGATCTTTATTGTCATTGTCCTGTGCAGAACAACGAGATTGAAAAGAATCTACAACCACTACTACAGGACCTAACAAGAATAATCTAAACATATACCCATACGCCCCCCTCCCATCAACCCACTAAAAACCCACTAAAAAAACTCTAAAAACTAAATACAAAAAACCCCTCAGAAGCTGTGTTTTACTGGATTCAATCATGCAAGTTGTTACCTGCAGTCATTACTCCAGCCATACTACAGATTTACTATTTCAGTAAGAACTAGGCCTTGTACTCCACCCAAATGTAAAATATATTGGGGGAAAGGAGAAGGGGGCAAAGCTGAAAGATGCCACTGAGTCATTTGAGGTTACTTGAGAAGGACTGCAAGGAAGCAGAAATTGTGTTACCCCACTGGTCGTATTTGCATGTGACAAGAAACCAATAACCTGGAATCACAGTGCAAACGTTCATCCAATTGCAGCCTGGCAAGCTCTATTTTCATGGCAGAGGAGCCCCTCCCTCTTCCTGTTCCACCAAGTCTGTATCCCAGCAAGCTCTATAGCACTCATATTGCCAGATTGTAGGCAAGGCATCAGAATGTCTGCAGGATGACAGCCATTGGCCATGATCTTCAAGGGGGCGTGCCAACTGCTATCATTAAATCACTTTAAAAGCCATGCAAGCCTCTTATCTGACAGCAATTGCACCACCCTCCAGTGTTCCCTCTAAGGCGTCTGTGGGCTCACACATTTTTTTATGTCCGTTCATTCAATTTTAGATCCTACTCAGGCTGAATATGGAAGATTCTACTCTGAATGCATATGTGCACACATTACTGCCCAGTACAAAATTCATCTCGACACAGATGAAAAAAAATAGAGAACACAGCCACCCTTGTAAGAGCCCTGCAACAAAACAGTCTCACACAAGCACAATTTCTGGCAGAGGGAGGATGCTGAGAGGCACTATTTTTCTGTTATTCCAGAAAGGAAAGGGAGCATGACAACTTTTAGGAGGGGATATGTATTTGAGGGAGAGCAAAGGATATGACGAAAGCAGAGGACCCATAGAGGGTCTGGCCCGCTATGATCAAGGATGCTCTTGCTATGGCTAACCCCAGTGGTTCATGAGAGGGCCAGTCTCTAGTCTACAGGGGAGGACCTTAGGCTTGAAAACCTTCAGTTTTCCATCAGACTATGCACTTATGAGTTGAACTATCCAAAAAAAATTGGAGCCATCCAAAAAAACGTTTTCTCTGGTTAATGATATAACTTTTGCTCAGTGATCCCTGCTCTCCAGAGAAGCCTTTAATGCACCCAAAAGAGAATTTGACACTCCATGTGTCCAGGAGTTGCCAGGTGAGCAGATGGGGGAAACACCAGGACCAGGGACAGATCTTTACTCTCATTCAAATGTCCTGGTTTCAGACTGGCCTTGCAACGTATTCAGATTTGCCACTGCGGGGAATCACAGGAGAGGGGAGACCCAGTTGTCTGCAACCCCAGAAAAGTGGGGTCACCATTCCGGGCAGAAATAAAGATGGATATGTTCAAGTGGATGGAAGAGCTGACAGAGGTCCTGCTTTGCCTGCTTCTTTGCATCAATAGCCAGGACAGGGAGAAGTGTTGCCGGGGTATCCGTTGCTGCAGTTTGTTGTGTGGAGCAAAAAGGCTGGGTGGCATCTGCCGTCCGGCCCACATACATGTCTCCATGGCCTAACACTCTTGTGAGAGAGCAGTCTGTGGGAGAAGGGCTGTCATCACACCTTATGAGTGATTCTGCGCAATCCCCCTCTCCCCCTAGATGGTTCTTCTGAGTTGTGAAGGGGTATCCTCGTGGCCTTCCATGCTCATGAGAGGACGGTCTGCTCAGGAGCAGCATCCAACATCATCATCACGCATGTAGAATCACTCCTTTCACTGGAGGCATTGCTACTCCTGCTGCCCGGGCCTTCTCATGAGTAAGAAGGGATGTTACTGTCCCGGTGACCTAACGGGGTTGCCCAGTTTATGTTGCCACCATGACAGCATATGCTCATAAACACACATCTTTATCACTTCATTTCAGGAGAGCAAAGCACAGAGTGTCCATCTTTCCATCCCGCCCCCTTTCTCTCCCGATTGCCAGGAGGTGGGGATAAGGGACAGAGAGGGAAGAGGGCATGCCCCCAAGTGACTTTCCCATTTGACAGGCTGACAAGCTTGGGATGGTACATGGCGGTGTCCCTGTTGCCGGACTATTGCTTTATTAGATCAGAGACGGAGGGCAGAGCAAGTGCTTGGAGAAGTGGCCAGCAAAAAGCACTGCAGGCATAGAGTGGACACAATCCTGGGCAGGTCTGGGTCACCCTCTTCATGATTATGGTTCCAGAAACAGATGAAACTGCAGTTATAGTGGCATCATGACCAATGTTATTTGATGAGTTTTACTTGTCCGGTTACGGTTGCCACCGGCTCATCTGGTAGCAGGACCGGGCTTTCTCTGTGGCTGCCCCAGGGCTTGGGAATATGCTCCCTGCTGAAATAAGAGCATCTCCTTCTTTGTTTGTTTTCAGGAACACCCTCAAGACTCTCCTGTTCTTGTAAGCTTTTAATTAGAATTAATTTTAATAATTTTAATAATTTATTTAATATTTTAATTGTGTTTTATTATTTTAAATTGTGTTGATTTTTTAATATTTTAAATTCTGTACACTGCCTAGAAATGTACATATCAGGTGGTATAATGTTATGATAAATAAATACATAAAGATCACTCTACTAGCTCTTGACAAAGAGGTATCTCAAAATGCAGGCTACTGTGTCACCATGGTGTGTGCGGGGGGCAGGGTGGACTTTCTCATTCATATTTCCACTTCATGGACTCCATTGCTCTATTTTGATACATAGTGTGTGGACTCATTCATTTACATGTTGTGCTCATTTCTGCACTATTAATTTCTTGTTGAAAATACAATTGTACATAGCAGAGATAAGAGTTCTAGGCAACTCTTCTTTCTGACATGTCAGTTTACTGGCAAGGAAGATACACCTGTAAGCATATAGGTGAGCAGATACCTGTATTCTGAAAATAATCTAATCTGCTGTTCATGAAAACTAGTCATAGGCCTAAATTCATGCAAGCTTCTCATATTTGTAGAATAAATCATCCTCCCCCAACTCACAGGAGTTTTATCAGGCAAGGATTGGAAAGCACAGTGTTTGCTGAAAGAGCTACAGATATTAATTTATACTAGCAGGACCGGGCACAGAGCATCTGCGCATCTAGTTCTCCCCCACCCGGCTCCCACAGCTTTCTCTCCCCACCACTGCCTCCCCCCACCCAATATTTTATTACAATACGGTTCTCGCATTATGATTAGGCAATTATTATTTTTCTATTTTCTACTCTTACATGCATATACAGTATGTTTTCTCATTAACTGTAATCATCATATTTTACTTTTGGAAAAAGAGAATTTGTGTAAGAAGTGCATTTAAAAAACATGGGGCGGGGAGCACAGACACACAGGCCCAGCTTAGCCGCCCGCTGTTAGGAGAGGGGACGAGACTCCCCAAGTGCAATTGTGTCTGCACTTGAGTAAGTGGAGGGAAAAGGTGGTGCTGTCTTGCATATTCATAAATCTGGTGGGCGGGGCCTGATATCATGATGTCATTAGAAGTTGCTTCTACCACCAAAGCCTATAGCAGACTTTTTAAAAAAAAAGCCAAACCAAAATAGTTGGTAGTGGGTCAGAAAAACGGCTCACGCTTCAGAGTTGCTCCTCCATGGGGCCTGCTTACGGCACGGTGACTTCCAGCTGGCTCCATGCTCGGCCAGCAAAGTGGGGAGTGGCTCAAAGGGAGTTGCTCAAAGCTGGGAGTGTTGCTTGGACAATCGCTTTCCCTTCGTCTAATCAGCATTCTCCCTCCCCTGCGAATTCACTAACCCCTCCCTCATCCAGAGTGGTGGGAAAGAACTTCATGCCTGCCTGAACAGACACTTTCTCGCTTCCGGATGGGGGAGCAGGTTGTGGGGAGGGAGTAGCGCTGCCTTGCATCCTCCTGCTCTGTATCCTTGGTAGGGAGTTGTCACCACTGCTTCCTCGCCTTAGATACACACTATTTCTCTCCCCATTACTGTAATGCTGAATGCTCCCCTCTGCCTGCACGCCCATCCACCTGCCGTTTTCCTCTCCCCTTCCCGGCAGCTCTCATGCAAGAGCTGCCATGCATGGGATTAGCAACTGGTGTATATAGATTTTTATATAAAGGTATATAGATTTTTAATGAATATGAGAAAGACTATAAGGGGGGAGGGGTGGGACGGAATCCAGACTAAGTTAGTCATGACTAACACACTATTGAAAGTTAAATTTTAATGGACAGTTTATATCCTGCTGAGCACTCCAGCACCACAGAAGCACCAGGGGGGGAACTGGGAGCGGCGGAGAGACAAAAGGCACAAAGTGCATGGGGGGGGGGCAAGTGTGTCCCACCTGTTAGATTTCTGAAACTATGCTGTCCTTGGGCCGAAATAAACCAATACATACATACATACATACATACATACATATTTCTGAAACAGAAATGGGGGGCAGGTGTCAGGGGGGCACACTTGCCCACCCTTGTTCACTCTCTGGAGCCAGCCATCACTAGTTTCACGTATGACTTGTATGAAAGTTGTTGCCCTATGTTCAACAAGTGTGCAGGTTCTACAGGACTTGGGAGGGTTTGCAAATACCACGGAGGGTATAAAAAACCCAAAGCTCTAGATGCTACATAGGTTCTGCTTTAGTTCATTGTACAATGTATGGCTTATTGTGATGTATACTGGTCACAGACCACAATAAAGGATTGATTGGTTGGTTGATTAAAATCAAAGTAATTTGAATAATGAATTTAAATCACCAAGGAAAGGGGCCAATGTAAAGCAATGATTTGAATTAAATTTTGAACTTCTGAGCAACAGAATATATATCTGCATAGAGCAGCAATGAGAAATTAAATGTCTAGGTTTGGGGTTCTTCTCCCTATGTACATTTAAGAACAACAAGAAAGATCACTTCCTTGAAGACTCCTCAGAACTTTCCAGAAGCAATGACTGGCAGCTAAACAAGCAGAACAATGATTCATGACATAGAAAGAACTTGCCCATGCTGTTTTGGTTCAGAGCCTAAATATTCATAATCTGAATAATTAAAACAATACATGCTCCATTGTATCATTTTTATAATGCTAAACCTGAAAAGACAGTTTTGCCTCCAACTTGCTCTTTCACAAAGAAAAGCAGGAACTAAATGCAAGGTGTTTTAGAGAGGCATCATGGACTTCATTTTAATACACTGTTGGTGTATACTTTTGCTTTTAAGGGGCTTTTAATACAACTGCATTTTTTAAAAAAACAATAAAATCAAATCTGATTTACTTTTTTAAAATCCATTGATATTCTCACCCATCCTGAATGGGAATGAAGTGTTCTAGACTCTAACACTGCAGAAAAGGATCACAATTCAGTGAACCAGAATGTGTCAGGCTAGCAATGAGACATTTTTGCTAAAAGGGCAGATGCCACTCAGCAGGATAAAATTCTGAGGTGAACAGTAAAGTCGATGAAACATTGAGAATGTGTGACATGTGAAAACACTGGGCATGTTTAGCTTCGAGGAAGACACCAGTGTGAGACGTCTCTGAAATATATATATTTAATGGCTGTCCGGAGAAAAGTGACTGAAAACAACTTTTTACTACCACAGTGACAGAAGCACAACAAGAAATGGGCTAGAGAGGAATCATTAGACAATCCAATGCTCCTTCCCTGGACATTTTCAAGCTCAGAATTAGCACCTATGAATGGTTTCAATTTAGGGGGATTGTTGCAGGGGCAGGATGTTGGAATAGTTGACTTACATTTCTTTTCTATAACAACAACAACAACAACTTATATACCACTTTTTAACAAAAGTGTCCAAAACCGTTTACATGGAGAAGCGGTTTACATTTCTTGAGCTCTATAATTATGTATTTCTACAACATCAAACCTTTTATCTTAGATGCATATGTCCATTTCTGCAAAACCAGATTTTATATTATCCTCTGCCTGCCTACCAACAAAGATCCTTCATCATACAAACACTCTTTGTAAACATACTTATCTGTCAATCTGTTCCATGTTGTGTTAACCAAAGCAGCAGCAGTGAACTGCATGCACAGATAAGGTATGCTACTTACAGAGCCTAAACAATGTTGAATGTAGTCTTCTAACAAACAGTGTGTGTGCTCATGTGTCTTGTATTCTCTTGTGTCTTGTTCAACACTAGAAATGATGGTTAATAATTCAAAAGGTCTAATTCTTAATCCAAATGAAGCAAATATCTACATAGGAGCTTCGCAGAGGGGGCAGGGAAGAGTGCATGAGCTCTGAACTTTTGCCTCTTTAAAGGCAAAAGATTCATTCAAATCACTGCCAGACAGGCAGAAAGCTATGACTATGACTATGACTTTTCTTCTTACCCTAACCTAATATATATACTTTTTCATTTCAACATCTTTGTTACTAAATATGAAACAATATGTGATTAGACAGAAACAAAATCTCTCAGGAAATTGAGGGAAGGTGCTTAAATTGTCCTGATTTACAAGGACGGGAGTTTTTCCCTACTCAAAGAAGGTGGGGGGGCACCTTTTTTCATAATGGCAACAACCTCCTGCAAAGTCAACTCCTTTTTCTGAAAGTCATTGCTAGTTTTATAATTTCTGAGTCATTAGATAACAGATAGAACTCCACACTTAGTGGTTTCAAATGTTTATGGTCTGCAATTCATTCTTAATGAGCTCTCTCCATGTCTTTATTCTTCTTCACACCCTCCTGCTGGGAAATGTCTTACTCTGCCTTGGCTTTTGTTAATGATTCCACAATCATTTCAGAGCCATTTCTTCTGCCTTATGTAATTCTGACACGGCATAAGAGCCTAGCTCTGCAGCCTCACAGTTGGAAATGTAACCTTTAATGTATTAATTTCTCTTGCGCAAAACAATTTAACCTCTGCTGTAGTTTTGCAATTGCTAAATATTCCAATTAAATGTCTTTAAAAAGAGAGAGCGAGAGAGAGTCCTGGAGGGCTTGGACTTCTTCAATATTATGTTTTAGCAAAGCTACCTAAGAAGAAAGCCTCTGTATTCCCCATTTTATTTACCTATCATTTTTTGTGAATGACAGCCATGTTTTTTTAAATGAAGCAAAACCGGCTAACAATTAAACAAACTGAGTATGAACACTAAGCAACAGAAATTGCATAAGTGGAAACAAATTAGTACACACTTAAGAGAAAGAAGAAGTCAGTATATGTATGTCATCTCTATGGCAGTCAGTGATGGGCTATTTAGATTAGAACTGTCCATGTGAAGAACCAGCCTATGTCAGGAGCTGTAGGAATGTGAAAATTAATCACAGCAACAAGACGTCTCTATACACTTGTCTCTTTTTATTTCAGCACCTGGTACTTAATAGAAAACATGCACAGCAGTTGTAGGGCCTGCTGGAGAAATCCGGCACCAGCATCATCCTGAAAATAATAATTCTTCATGGGAGAAAGCAGCTAGCCACTCTAAAAAGCATTTTGAAGGTAACGTCGCCTATTGCTCATGTGGGCGGTACTGCTAACAAGGCTAACTAGCTGACTGGCTGCAAGGTGTTTCAAAGGCGTCACTCCATTTATCATCTCAATTCTAGTTTGATGCCACTTTGACCAAACCTAAATAGCCACCCTCTCTCATTTACACAATTTACTATTCTGTGAAACTTCATATTAAATTAGCCATGGCTGTAGCAGGTGGAATCTCTGGAGACATTCAGGGGGATAATAGTATTTAAGGGGCAGGGGAAGAGTAGAGGTGTTCCCAACATTCTGTTTTGGGTTCCTCAGAAATTTGAGGAGCAGTACCTATGGGATGGGCTGCTTCTCTCTGCTCTGTCAGCAGCAGCCAGACTTGGGGTAAAACTGACCTTTTATGAAGGAGGCAAGCATCATGAAAGGACATAACTATTTGAAATCATTCAGAGTGAGATATTGACATATATACTGATAAATAACCTCTGTGAACTCATGGGTAGATTTCAAGAGCCAAGTTATTTTGTGCACTACTTTCATACATGTGCTAATTCATGAATGCGGCGTTTTCCAGTCTGCTGAAAGGGCTTTGCTAGTGCAAGTTCTACAGAAGTGAATGCAATAGAGATCTGTGTCTCAGCTTCAGTCTATAAATAAGGCGTCATCTCACCAAAGAAAGGAAAGACCACATTCTGGCACTATTGTATAGGATAAGTGGCATGATTTGACAACAGACTGAATATGGGGGATAAATTTCTGGGAAGGAGGAATACCTCGAGGCTATTCACATGAGCATGCAAAATTAGGCTAAGGGAGCCCAGCCCGGTTTTGAACCACTGGGATTGTGCCTGATCCCGGTGCCTACAAGGTGGCAAATCCGCCTAACTAGTCACCCTCTAGAATGAACTTAAGGGAGCAAGTGCTCCTTTAACCTCATTTTTTAAAATTGCGTGTCCACTGCAGCTGTTTGCAGGCGGGGAGGGGGATCTCAGTAATGTAAACCGCCCTGAGCCTTTTGGAAGGGCGATATAAAAGTTTTAATAATTAATAAATAAATAATAAATAATGCACTGCGCACTCGTGTGGCGCATTATTGAGGCTCCAGGGGGCAGGGCAATGCATGGCGGCACACCCAGCACCCTGACCCCCAGAGTTGCCAGGAGCACAGCCGGTCATCTGGGCAGGGGATTTGCCCGCCTAGGGAAGAATGCTTGGTCATCTGCAGGGAGGGTAAGTCAAACCCGCTCTCCCCGCAGGACTCCACGGAGCTCTTCTCACTGATTGTGAGAAGAGCTCCATTGTCTTAGTGGTCAAAGGAGAAAAAAGTCTCAAGGCCAGGCTAAAAGGAAGGTCCATCTAGGGAAGCCCTCCAGTAAAGTGGTGAAGTGATTATTACAGGGAACTCTCTGTCTTGCAACACAACTGGTCCCTGAAAACTGTGTCTTAAGTTGAAACATCTTAACTCAGGACCTATTTTCCTATAGGAAACAATGTTATAAATGGAGGTTTGGTTCCTGAATCAAGGCAGGATACCCTATTTTTTCTGCAACTATTAAAAAAAACAACTGGTGTGCGGTGCAGTATCAGAAGTTGCCCACCACTTCCTTCTCAGTCCCTTCCTGGCTCTTTCTCACTTCTCTGTGGAAGGAAGGGAGGCAAATCACCTGTGTAGCACACCTCTATCTCCTCCTGGTCAACATTAAACAGGGAAGGAAAAAGAGCAAGCAGGAAGCAGTATGTGGACTGGGAAGCTGCTGACAATGCAATAGCTGAGTCTGGAAGAGAAGGAGCAAAAACAGCAGCAGTACTGGTGGGGGAAGCATCTTGGATGGATGAGTCAGTCAATTTCTCTGCAGCTGCTACTGCTCAAATATAGCTGCTGCTGCTGCTGCCACTGCCAAAACTGCCAGTCCAGATGCCAATTTGAGCCTGAGGCACCATTGTCACATCCATCTTCTCTAGCCCACTGCACTAGCAGAGCCTCCCCAATGACGGCAAGTGTTGTAAACTTGAAACATGGTTGTAAGTTTGGAACAAGATGAAGTTTACAAATGTCTTAAGTGCCAGTCATCTTAACTTGAAGGACCTTAAGTTAAGGACATAAGAATATAAGAACAGCCCTGCTGGATCAGGCCCAAAGCCTATCTAGTCCAGCATCCTGTTTCACACAATGGCCCACCACCTGTCTCTGGGGATCTCACAGGCAAGTGGTATGTGCATGCCCTCTCTCCTGCTGTTGCTCCCCTGCAACTGGTATTAAGAGGCATTGTGCCTCTGAGACTGGAGGTGGATTATTCAGGAGGACTTCCTGTAATAATCAGGTTTTCATATCCACCTTTTCTCCTTCAAACTCATTAGGGCTATAAATATTGATCCCACCTTTCTCATCTAGGACACTATCCTAACTTAACAAAAAGGAAAACCTTAACTTATCCTGCTAAGGATGAATGGTAAGGAAATAATAAGCTCAGCTCAGACACAATTTCAGCCTCAGAATCTAATTAAGCCTTGTTGCTGCCCAGCAACAACAGTCTGTGGATGGAAAGCTTCTACTTGAGCACCAGACTACCAGCCCTAGGCCCTGCCGACCAATCCCTACTGCTCTTCTTCTTTTATTTTTATTTTTATTTTATATCACTGGGAGATATAATTTCCTTCAAATATAGCTGGAGCAGAGAGCACCTCATCACTCCTTGAAAAAGAACCTGAATGTCCAGTTAATGAACTGCTTAATCGTTTTTTTGTTTATGGGTTCGATTCTAGTTCAGGTTCAGTTCTGGTTCATTGAAAAAACCTCTCTGAACCAGATTTTGCTTTCGGTTTGACTCTCTATTGTAAAAGTGGTTCTCTTCAGAAGGGCTTTTAACGTTTTCTGCAGCAGTGCTTTCAAGTGGATTTGGGTTGCCTGGTTTCCTAATTTTATTGGATTTTATTTTTATGTATGTATGTATGTATGTATGTATGTATTGTACTCTGGGGGTTTTTTTGGTGGGGGGGCATTCACTATGTGACCAAAAAGCAGCATATAAATGGCAACAAATAAACCTGGGATCTCACAGACAGGAGAAGAAAAGAGATGTGGAAGTGAAGAACAAAGCTGAGAAAACTTAAGACAGGAGTAAGCAGGTGTGAATCAAAGGCAGCAGAGAGCAACAAGGACAGAATTAAGACCTTTGAATTTGGCAGCAAGAATAGTTACCTTAGCAAGAACATTTTCACAGCAGAATTCAGATTGGAAAGTATCAAGAGTGGTGTTAGAAGAGAGAAAATTAAAACACCAATAGTGTACCGTATGCTTTAGGTGTATGCAGGCAAAGGGAAGAAAAAGGAAAAAGGTCAGCCTGTCGTTTGACCTGGCCAGCCACTCTACTTAGGGTTTAAGAATAAGGTGGCACATTTGAATACAGTGTGGAGGGAGTCTAGGAGAGGGATAGTATGGAAACTGATAGTTGCTGATAGTATGGAAACTGATTAATAGTTGGGAGTGAAAAGGCTCAAGGGATCATGTGGGCATATTTGATGAGATGGCCACTGAACACTCCTCATGGAAAGGTACTGGAGGGAAGGAGGGAAGTTATCACATGCTTCAGTGTTATAATTCAAGAAGGTAATGTCCATTACAGGTCCATTAGGATCGACTGTCAACAGTAAAGGATCCAGCACTCAAGAAATACGCCACAGACTAGCACTTGGTAGGGTTGCAATGAAGACCTTGGAAAGGATATTTAGATGCTGTGACGTGTCTACACCTACAAAGATTAGAATCGTTCAGTTAATGTTTTTTCCCGTGACACTCTATGGATGCAAAAGCTGGACTATGAAGAAGCAAGATAGAAAAAGCATTGACACTTTTGAACTTTGGTGCTGGACTTTTGAGGATACCATGGAAAGCCAGGAAAACAAACAAATGGATCAAAGAACAAATCAATCCAGAATTTTCACTCAAGGCACCAATGACCAGGCTCAAACTATCATACTTCGGACACATTATGTGAAGATCTAGCTCCCTTGAGAAGTCCATAATGCTGGGGAAAGTTGAAGGAAAGAGAAGAAGAGGAAGACCAGCAACAAGGTGGATGGACTCGATTACGACAGCAATGAATGCACCACTGAGAGACTATAAAGGCCAAACTGTATACAGATCATCCTGGAGAGAATCTATCTATGTGGTAGCCAAGAATCGACACCGACTTGACGACACTTAATCAATCAATCAATCAATCAATGTCCCTTGCAGAAACTGAAAGAACAGCGCATCAATGGTAGAAAAGAAGCTCAAAGGATTCTTATAATTTTTGCAAATTGGTGCAGGCTGTTGTAGTAATGTTGCTTAGTCTGATAAATAGCATAGTATCTGGGAATAATATTAATTTAAAGTTAACACAGTCATCCAGATCTTTTAATTTTGTCCATGAAACCATTAGCAAGGGTAACTAATTGAGATAGTAAGCTAGGGAAAACCATTGCATCAGTCAACTGCAGGTCACAGAATGAACAAGAGAAAAAACAGGGGAAAGACCAACAGTGTACAATGCTGAATTCAACAAGGCAATGCTTGGAAAGGGGGAATTCCACAGCTGAAAGATCTACACATGGCAGTTCTTGGAGAACACAAGATCAAAGAAGTGACCATCGTAGTGAGTGGGGGAATAAATACAAAGGTGCACATTAAAGAAAGAGTAGGGGTGCCTGATCATCACTCCTGCCTTCCTCAAAAGTGCTTAATGCATTACACATATTCCAAATTAACACATACCAATCCTGGATACTTTGTAAGTGATTGTGTGATTGCTCATGAAGTGCTCATTTGCTGCCTGCTTTTACTGTCTCTCCTTTCCTTCCCCAGAGTCACGTGGGTTTTGGTGAATTGTTGAAGTTTTCCATAGGAGATCATGTAGGTTTCAGCAGCCCCATAACTGCACTTGGGGGGTGCTGGGGTGGCCCAGAGTGAGTGGTGGTGTAGTGAACAGAGGCTGCCAGCCACCCCCATGGGTTTCTAGCCCATGGGGTTCAGGGTTCTGTTGTTTCTGAGGTGTTCTGAGTGTAGATTCTCTGGTAGCAAATGAGATTTTCAATACAAACCATGAATCCACTCTCATTTGCTACCATAGGATCTACACTCAGACCACCTCAGAAACAACAGAACCCTGTACCCCATGGGCTAGAAACCCATGGGAGTGGCTGGCACCCTATGTGCACTACACCACCACTCACTCTGGGCCACCCCAGCGCCCTCCAAGTACACTTATGGGGCTGCTGAAACCTCCATTATACCTTATAGGGAAAAACCTTAAAGATGAGTAGACTTCAACTATTCACCAAAAACCATCCCTTTGCCCAATCCCTCTGCAATTTGGGTGGTAGCCTCCGCCCATTAGGCACTACCACCTCACCACACTCTTCCACCCCAGATCCCACTTTATGCCCCAAATCTGCATCAGACAATAAACCTTCAACTATTCACCAAAAACTAGCCCTTTGCCCAATCCCTCTGCAATTAGAGAGCCAGCATGGTGTAGTGGTTAGAGTGCTGCACTAGGACCAGGGAGACCCGAGTTCAAATCCCCATTCAGCCATGAAACTAGCTGGGTGACTCTGGGCCAGTCACTTCTCTCTCAGCCTAACCTACTTCACAGGGTTGTTGTGAAAGAGAAACTCAAGAATGTAGTACACCGCTCTGGGATCCTTGGAGGAAGAGCAGGATATAAATGTAGTAGTAGTAGTAGTAGTAGTAGTAGTAATAATAATAATAATAATAATAATACTGGCTGCACAAGAACAGGCACTAAGAACAAATGCAATAAGAGCGAAAGTAGAAAAATCCACCACAAACAGCAAGTGCTGCCTTTGTAAAGAAGCAGATGAAACCGTGGACCACCTAATCAGCTGTTGTAAGAAGATTGCACAGACTGACTACAAACAAAGGCATGACAAAGTAGCAGGGATGATACACGGGAACATCTGCAAAAAATACAAGCTACCTGTAGCCAAACATTGGTGGGACCATAAAATTGAAAAAGTTGAAGAAAATGAAGATGTAAAAATATTATGGGACTTCCGACTACAAACAGACAAACATCTGCCACACAATACACCAGATATAACTGTAGTTGAGAAGATATACACCAGATATAACTGTAGTTGAGAAGAAAGAAAAACAAGTCAAAATAATCGACATAGCAATACCAGGGGATAGCAGA